>NC_132917.1:35873526-36173526 GCF_047675955.1 Chlorocebus sabaeus
TTCAATTCTTTTTTCTCAAGCCTAGAAAAACTCTGGTGGAAAAACCTGGACCCCCGGTCAGAGCACTTAGCTCCCCATTAACTTGTAGTACCATGATCGATCTTAAACTCTACTTATACCTCGGAGTAATCAAATGGATGTTGATGGTGATCATTCCCTTCCTTCTTTGCCAATAGGGTTTATATGAGGATCAAATCAGATAAGAGATATATAAAATCGGTTTAAAGAAGGGACGTATACAATAGTGATATAAATTTACTGTGTTGAGCAAAGATATAAGAATAATACAATGGACTTTGGGGACTCAGAAGAAAGGGTGGGTAAAGGATAAAAGACTACACATTGGATACGGTGTACACTGCTCAGGTGACGGGTGCACAAAAATCTCAGAATCACCACTGAAGAAGAGCTTATTCATGTAACCAAACACCGCCTGTTCCCCAAACACCTGTTGAAATTTTAAATAATTAATTAAATTAAAAATATAGATGAATAAACATAGATATAATTTTTAAAATAAAAAAAGTTTACTGTGTCTAAATAGTTACATGTTATTAATATTTTAGTATTGACTGAAACATTTTCAAGGACAATAGAGAAAACATAATGTGCACCTGAAATAGAATAAAATCTATAAATTAGAATAAAATTTGAGCTTACTGCATGTGTATAATGCAAAAAAGTGCTTGATCATTTTCTGCTTCTTTAATTTACAGTACAATTTGGAATGAAGTAAACTTGCTATATCCATGTAGTAGATGAACTATTAAATTAATTTCATGAAGCCAAACCTCATAACAGTATTGTTTATTGACATGGAAAGGCACTTTACTTAGACTACGATACAGATGCTTATGAATATAGTGATTTTCATGTAATACCACCAAACAAAAGCCTGTTTCACCGAGAGAATCCTGTTATTTGAAACTGCCAAAAACTTTGAAGCCCAGTGCCAGGTATTGCATAAGTGCCTCATTAATATTTGTAGACTGATTAGAGGGAAAAAGCACTTATGTATAAATAAGGACATGGAATATAAGAACATGAAGATAATTCTTTCACTCAGTATTTCAATACCATGTCATTTGGAGCCTGAAACATAACTGAATAGAGAACTTGGAGAAGTTCCAGAAAAATGCAATGAAAATGATTAAAGAGTTGGAAAATGCAATCTATAAATCATGACTACAGGAATTGGGAGTTATCTAACCTGAAAAGAAAAACTACATGAACGCACCAGAGTCATGTGTCTGAAACTTAGAGATGGTGAGATTTGCCATGACCCACCCATACAGGTGTACAAGCAGAAACAAATTCAGAAGCAACAAAGATTTTTTTCAAAATATTCCTATTATTTCTGTAAATATCTATTTCTCTTGTGATTTTCAAAGAAACCAACAGCAGCCCTGGGACAAGGACTACAAACATTTTATCAGGTGCCACTGAGTGCCAGGCACCTTGCTAGGCATCATGGAGAAAAAGGAGTAGAGCATGGTCCCTAACCTCCAGGATGGTGGGGATCAGTGGAGGAGACAAACACGTAGAGACTTGCAGGATGTCTGAAAATCTCCTGTAATCAAAGAATGTGCAAAGTTGTTGAGTGGTTCTAAGATTTGTACAACCAAGTTTATGTGGGATGCTGGGGTGGAGGAGGAGCTGTTTCACCAGTGTTGTCAAGATGGGAATGAGCTTGCTGGGAAAAAGCTGGCAGGAGGATGGTAAGGCTGTTCTCTAAGGGTAGGGGAGCAAGTGCAAAACAAACTTGTGAAAGATAGTGAGAGCCTGAACCAATTGGATTAGGAAGAGCATATATAAGAAATGTTACTACCTCTACTTTGCAGATGAAGAAATTGAGGTTTAAGGATCTTGGTAACTTGTGAAATATTAGAAGCAATTAATACTAGAGGTGGAATTTGAATCCACTATTCCTGATTTTCTACAAATCCCTGTTACTCATTTAGCTATCCTAATATCCCATGGTTTAGCAGACAAGCACTTCTTTCCATTAGAACTGAAGTCGTCATCAATAGAAAATCCATCTTATAGAGTAATTTGGTGGTGGGGGGAGAGAAATGTCATGGGCACACACACATACATATATACACACACACGAGTTATTTGTAAATATAAAGAAGTATCATTTAGTCAAACAGTCATTTAACAAAAAACAAAGCATCTTATCTTTATTTGTTCTGTTACACCCTGCATAGTGAAGAGATGTAAACTAAAATTAGATCATTTTCAATGTGTTGTTTGAAGTCAAAATAAAATGCAGTATCATACTTGCACTGTTAGGAAATACTTTTTGTTACTGCTCCTGTTACAGCTTCACATCTTCTCTTTTCTTTGTGTTTTAAATTGAACTGTTTTGCAGGCCTTGAGTCAGTATAATAATAATTTTTTTAAAAATTCTAGATTAACACCTGCAAAATACGGGAGAGGAGTTAGCTTGGTGGAGTACAGGCAAACGACAGGACCACACAAGAGTAAGTATATTAAGGAGTTAGCAATTTAATTTATTTTATTATTTTATATTTTTCTCCATAGTCTGAGCCTGCCTAATAAAATTACTCCTGAATTTCTGCATTTTACAAATCTAGTATTATTTAAATCTCAGTTTTCTGTCTCAATAACTGACTGAAATGAAGAAAAAATCTAGTCCCATTCTTTTTATATCTATTTTGAAAGTTTCAGTAGGATAAATTTCACAGGAAAAAAAATTGGCAAAAATCAAACAATATTTTGAGACATCCTGCTATTTCTTAGAAAGTTCTCAGGCAATCTCCCAGTTAAAGAAGTTGCTCTAGAAGACCTCATACAAATATTCCTACCTGACCACATCTTCAAAATGTCCTTCTTTTATCCCATCACATGTGATAAAATCACCTCAAATTTTAATATTAGAGGATGAGCTCTCTTTGTTCAATTTCCAAGTGTCCTAACTGCAATTCTATCCCATTTGTGGGTAGCAGCATGAGAATATGAACGCTGGCCCGTTCCCCACACTCGCTCTTCCTCCTCTCCTTGCACAGAGCTCTATAATAAATGAGGAATGCACAATCAGGTCTGAGGTTCCCATCTGCTCGTGATTACCTCTATACACTTGCCTGGAGGAATACACTGGAAAGTCACTGAAAAGCAGGGCAATT
Source organism: Chlorocebus sabaeus (assembly GCF_047675955.1). Taxonomy (NCBI): domain Eukaryota; kingdom Metazoa; phylum Chordata; class Mammalia; order Primates; family Cercopithecidae; genus Chlorocebus; species Chlorocebus sabaeus. The sequence continues at coordinate 35,876,676 of NC_132917.1, forward strand.
TATTCGTCATTAGTTTGTAAGAATCGTGGCTGTCATGATTTAGAACATGAACACCGTGACCTAAATGTTCTCAGAGGGTATTAATCTCACTGCCCTGCCCCTTTTGGGGAACCCCCTGGTTATCTTCTGTGAAAGAGTGAGTGCTTCTAAAAACTAATTGTTCAAAGTATAAGCTTTAGTACGCATCTGAACTCTTGAATGCATGTCAAGCTAACCTAAAAAAACTTCCAGGAGCTGATGTCCATACACTGGCAGAGAGATCTCACGAGCTGGTCTCTGCAAGGACAGATCTCCCAGTGTGAGCATGGGAGGCAGAAGCTGCAGGTACATGAGCCAGAGGAGCAGCATGAGCTCATATCCTAAGAAAAATGGCTCAGGTTAAAATTGGAGACATGTATTTGAACATATCATCTAGGTAAGGAGATCCTGGGGTAGGAAACGGGACCTGGAAAAAAGAGAGAGCAAAGGAGGGTGTTTGGGAAAATTGCATCAACAGGATCATATCTATCCTCAGTGGTGTACAGTGTGGACGGGCTACATTTATTTAGAGGTTCATGGTTGGAGCTGACCTTGCCCCATGAGATCCTCTCCCCTATTGGGACTGAGTTTACCTAATCCAGAGTACACTCCTAAACCAGAGATGCATTCTCACACTGTTATTGAGGCTGTGTTCTTTCTGGGTCATGGATGAATGGGATCCAAGGAACTATTTCCAGCATATTCCAGCTGCCTCCAAGAAGTAGATGTGAATTACTGGGTTCTATTGGAATTGGTAGGCTCTCAGCAGTGAGGCCAGGGGCTGGTAAACCACAGTTTACGATGCACATGAGGAAAAGCGACGGACTCAGCTGCCACAATTACATCACACCCATTCTTGGCCCCAGCAGGTAGTGTCTGTGTGTCAGCAGAAAGAGGTCACAGAGTCTTTAGGGTGAGCTGAAATTCTAGCAACTGCCAGGGTAATGGTGAAACCAGGAGGCACAGAAAGAAGTGGAAGGGATACCCAAGAGATAAAAAAGCAGTGGAGTTTCATGTGTGAAATCCACAGGGGCTGTTGAGTGGACCAGTCATGTGACCTTTAAAATATGTAGTTTTGAATGTACTCCCTTTAGATCAGGTTGATATGCTTGCTCTGGTCCTTAGTCTGCAAATTTTGGAAAGGTGAATGGAAGTGTAAATAAATAGCATCCTCCAAACTGGGATGTAAGTGGTCCCTGGCTGTCTTAGGATCCAGGAGGTTTCCTAGATGTACAGAGCATCAGGATATGGTGCCCCTGGTGGGAAGGACTGGAGTAGGGAACAAGCCATCATTTGATTTGTTACAGAAGATGCCCGCATCAGGGAAGGCTAACACATGAGGCGGTAAAAACGATGCCAAGATCTGAATGACTTAAAAGAACAGAGTTCATTTCTCATGCAGGCTATATGTCCTTTGAAGGTTAGCTGGAGCACAGGAAAAGGCACTGTACTTCATTCATTCTCATTCAAGGACCACGACCAAGGGAGATTTCCTCTGTGTGCTGCTACACTCACCATGGCAAGAACAGGAGAATGTGGCAAATCATGCACCAGCCCTTAGAACTTCAGCCCACGGCCAGGCGTGGTGGCTCACTCCTATAATCCCAGCATTTGGGAGACCGAGGCAGCGGATCACCTGAGGTCAGGAGTTCAAGACCAACCTGGCCAGCATGGTGAAACCCCATCTCTACTAAAAATACAAAAATTAGCCAGGCATGGTGGTGGGTGGCTGTAATCCCAGCTACTCAAGAAGCTGAGGCAGGAGAATCGCTTGAACCCAGGAGGCAGAGGTTGCAGTGAGCCAAGATCATGCCATTGGACTCCAGCCTAGGCAACAAGAGTGAAACTGCATCTCAAACAAACAAACAAACAAACCTCAACCCACAAGGGATATTTGTTATTCCTTCTCATATTTCATTAGCCACAGCATGTCATGTGGCCCTATGGGGGCAGTGAAGAGCAATATTTCCATGTGTCCAAAAGGAGAGCTAAAAATATTTCATAAACAGCACAAATGACTACCAAAATGCATACTTCATTAGGATGGCTCTTGGTGGTTGGCGGGGGGTGGGGTGGAGATGAAATTATAGTGTAGCTGAACAGTTCAGTAATTCAATAGACAAGAGACAGTAACTCAGGCATTGCCACCTCACCTGACCTCAGTCCTCTCCTTGACCTGGGAATAGATTATAAGAATCAATTTTTGTGATAAGCTGAATAATGTCACCCCCAAATATATCCACATCCTAATCCACAGAATCTGTGACTATGTTACCTCATATTGCAAAAATGGACTTTGTAGGGGTGATTAAGGATCTTGAGACAGAGAGTTTAGCCTGAATTATCCAGGTGGACCCCATGTAATCACAAAAGCCCTTAGAAGTGGGAGACAGGATGGCGAGTCAGAGAAGAAGATATGATGACAGAGTCAGAGTAAGAGAGAAATTGAGACATGCTGCCCTGCTGGCTTTGAAGAGAGAGGAAAAGGTTAGAATCCAAAGAAGGCAGATAATCTTTACAAGCTGGAAAATGTAAGAAAATGGATTCTTGAATAGAGCCTCCCAAAAGAACATAGTCCTGCCCACACTATGATTTTAGTAGTTAGAGCATTTCAGACTCCTGAACTCCAGAAATATAATTTGTTCCAGTAGCAATTGGAAATGAATACAATATCCCAGAAAATGTGATGTAAGAGGTAGAAGATCAGATGACAGTCAGACCCTGGAATGGGCAAGCTTTAGATGACCTGAAGCTTTGTTGCAAAGATGCAGCATCTATACATGATAAGTATGAGTTTCACTCCCAACCTTCAAACCTATTGATCTGGAAGAGCAAGCAGCTCCAACTCCAAAGGTAGTTGCAACAGGAAAAGTTACACTTGAAATGAATAAAAAACAACTTCAAATGTGCAATAAAACATGCCTCTTCTTGCTTTTCTTCCTCCTAACCTTTCCTTCTTCACATTTTCTCCTCTCAGCCTCAATTCCTTTCCATTTTAGTTGAACCCAGCAGCAGAAGCCAAAGCTGAGCAGGGTGCTGCCATTCTTCAAACACCTTCAACTGCAGACTATTACATAGTTTCAGCATTGGAGAGGATATTTTAAAAGTAATAGGGCCAACCACACATCCAAAACTTAAATCTGCTCCAACATTAATAGCCAAACACGTCTGATGAGTGGGAACTCACTGCTTCTCAAGATAGTCTTGAGTGGCTTGATAGAAATCTCATCTTCAGATTAGTTTGTTTTCATGTTGCAGTAATGAGATTCTTTTGATGAAGTGGATGGAAGAAGATTGAGACCTAGACATCTCCCAGGTACTAGAGGTCCCTACAAAAATAACCTACAACACAGGTACCAGGGTAATGAAGGGAGGAGAGGAGAAAACAGACCCTAGGAAGCAGGAAGTATAGCATATCCCAGGAAATAAGCAAGTCAGAATTGCTCTTGACCTGCTCCAGTGTTTCTTCATAACTATGTAAGATCAAAGAGGCTGCCTTTCAAAAATGTGTCCTAGAATAAATTAGCCCCATTGTTAAGTTATCTCATATGCAATAACATAGCAGCCAAAAGACTTTGAAGTAACTGCCATTGTTTTTAGAATTAATTGTAATATATATATACACACACATATATATGTATAGATTGTGCCCAAAGCAATCTCATGTGGCCACCATTCCCAGTTGATCCCTATCAATGACGCTTCCAAAGATTCTGCCATCCAAATCTGCACAATTACATATAGCATCTCTACAGTACACAAATACTCATCGATATATTTGAAATTTACATGAGATATAAGACAATTCTTCACTGTGCAGGACTGTCCCACCTATTACAGTACATCTAGCATCCCTACTCTCCACTCATTATGACAATAGCACACCCCAATCATTCTGACAACCAAAACTCCTCCACAAATTTACAAAATTGTCCCTCTGGGAACAACAGCCAACCAGCCAACACATGCTTCCTTTTTTAATTTTAATTTTTTTACCGTGGTCATAACACTTAACATGAGGTCTACCCTCTTAGCAAATTTTTAAGTACACGGTACAATAACTGTAGGCACAAAGTTCTACAGCTGATCTCTACAATTTATTTATCTGAGCTCATATTTTAAACTCTCATTTTTGCTTGAACTATACCAATCTTCTTGGGATTTTTTTTAAACAGTCCATGTTCTCCCTTTCCTCAAGAGTTTTTACAACTTACTGTTTCTCTGCATGGAACAGTTTTAGCCTTAATCTCCAAACATTCCTTCACTCCCTTCAAATCTCTGCTCAAACATTACCTTATCAAAGCTATATAAATTAGTAACTCTATATCCATACCAGCATTTCTTTTCCTTCTTATTTTGCTTTATTTTTAACATCATGATCACTCTCTATAGCAGTATTTATAACTGATGTATTTATTTTCTGTATCCCCTCACTGGCACTTAAGTTTCATGCGGCCAGGGACTTGACTGTTATGTTCACTATGGTAACCTCTGCACCCAGAACAGTGCTGTACTTGTGCTAGGAGCCCAATAATTATTTGTGTAATGAATAATGACACACGCTTATAATAACACTCATAATATAACACATGCTCAGTAGCAACCCTTTTTCCATTTATTCATGTCGATAAATTCACTCACTTCACTTCCTCTATCACTTCCCAAAAGAAGAAAGGATCCGAGAGTTGTCGAGTTCTGTTTTAGGATATTAGATTACATTGATTTCTTGTATGAGAAGATAAATGCAGAGTAGTTTTCACACAAGAAGATGTGTACTCTCGCTAAGTTCATTGAAGATAAGCGTGCTTCCATACAGGCTTGGAAGGAAAAGATAAGGATGTAAACTCATTCTGGCATGACACAGGCATTTGACATGCATTATTGTATTTAATCTGTACGGACATTCTGAAAAAAAGAAACTAAAGCTATTTCATCTAAGAGAAAATTAAAGCTCATGATATTAAGTAACTAGAGTGAAATTCAAAACCACATTCATCGGACTCCAAAATCTATGGCCATTTTACCACATGACTAGAATGAGACAATGAAATACGTTGAACAAAAATGCAATTTCCCCAGAATTTGGGCATCATTTTAAAGGTCACAATTTGGCCAGGCGCGGTGGTTCACGCCTGTAATCCCAGCACTTTGGGAGGCTGAGGCGGGCATATCACAAGGTCAGGAGATCGAGACCATCCTGACTAACACGGTGAAACCACGTCTCTACTAAAAATACAAAAAAAAATTAGCTGGGCATGGTGACATGCACCTGTAGTCCCAGCTACTCGAGAGGCTGAGGCAGGAGAATCGCTGGAACCTGGGAGGCGGAGGTTACAGTGAGCCGAGATCGCGCCACTGCACTCCATCCTGGGCGACAGAGCGAGACTCTATCTCAAAAATAAATAAATAAGTAAATAAGTAAATGTCACAATTTCTAGATAAATATCCTGATTTATTTCCAAGAATACATATTCCATGTCATTTATAAATATTATCTAGAAATGCTTGAAAAATAAAGTCAACTTGTCCTTTTCTTTCAGTGAATTATGCAAGATTTTGGCTTACATATGGCAAACTTTTGTTTAAAGTCAATTTATTAATTAAATTACCTATTCTGCTGAATAAATTGCTTTGCTGATATTATTGACAGTTTATATTCTTCCTATTTAATTACTGTGTTCCAAAATAATCAATTTCTTTTGGCATACCAAGGCCAAGGTAAAGTTATGAGACAGGCAGATTCTTCTGTGCTCCTCTTCTTCCTTCCTTGTTAGAATTTGGCTCAAGGAGAACAGAAATACAAAGGGAACACGGACTGCAAGGAGAGCTGCCTACTCAACAATGGATCTGACCCCTAAATGGTGGTAACCGGAATCCAGGTAGACCAATATCCATTCCAGTAGCCAGTGTGCAGATGGCTTTGGACCAGTGTTCTTATCCTTATAAGTCAAAGAGATACTAATCACTCCTATGTGGACCATATTGTGTGTTTTCTATATTATTATTTAATCTTCACAACATAAAGATTTATTGTTAGCTCTAATTACAAATAAGAGGTTGAGAACCTCAACTAAACTTAGATATAAAGGAGCTGGAAGGCAACCGAGGTGCATCCGACTCTAGGGCTCATGCCCTTGGCCACTGTGGTGCAGGATAAAAACAACCCATGCCAGAGAGGGAGGAGCGTCACAATTCCCAGTGGCCAGTTTTTGGAAGCATGATCCTTAGCTAGTGGCTGGATAGGAAAGGGCTAGAATCTGCACCCCCACAGAAAAGCAAGACACAACCAAGTGTACCCAGGCCCCCACTAAGTGTGTTAGGGTCCAGGGCAGGCTCCAAATCTCATCCAGGAGCTGGAATGCTAAAGCAAGAAACAGACTCAGGGCAGGACACAAGAGTAAATGAGCGCAACAGGAGTAAAGAAACACATGTCAGGTATATGAATGCCTAAGTCTCTTCCCAGGTACACCACTTCCCCAGTAACATATTTAATCTGTGATTCCACAGGCCAATGAATTTCTTTCATATAAGGCACTGAGCGTGGCAGCTTGTGGATGGAGCTCTTTACAAGGGCTATCCTGTGAATAAAAGGCTACAGAAGATGATCTTTCAACCCAGCAAAATCATCAAGACCCTTAACATGTACCTTATTGACTTGATTCACTCAAATAATATTTCTTGAGTACACACAATGTACTAGACCCTTTTTCAAGTTTAGGCTTTTGAGATTCCACTCAAATTCTAATAGTCTAAGTATACATTTTTGCTCATTCTCTTTAGATTTGCACCTATTTTTAACTACCTATGTTCCTGAAATATATATCCTGAAATTTAACCTGGTAAGGGTTTTCCAGATAGAAAAAGAAAAGGAAAGCTAGGCCAGGAAATATGTGGTATGAACAAATGTTCTGAAATGTGAAAGATCTCTATCTGCTTGGGGAAAGGTAGGATGTAGAAAGTGGGTGGAACATAAACTGGAGGAGGTGGTGCTTAGGGATGACAAAGTCGCCATCTTTAATTTTACTCTGTGGGAAATGTTCTGATCATGGAGGAAAATGATGTAGAAATAGCTGGAGTCTGGTGAGACTTTTGTACTATACCTCATATTACACTCACTCTTACTGTCACTTTAGCTTTACAGTTAACGTTACTCTGTGGAGGAATGTGCTTTGAAATCCAATCACTTCAATTTAGGATCTCTTCCAAGGAAGGTTTGATTTCTGGGAGAAAAACCTGGATGGATTCCCAGCTTCTCCTCAGTCTAGCCTTCATTCACAGCAAGGTTTCCTCATTCTCTTTGATCATGAATTTTCAGAACATCAAATATAACCAATATTCAAGCATAAGTTCAATAAACCCATCCAAAGCAAATTAAAATGTTTTCACAATATTTCTCATTTTAGATTGGCCATGTCTTGAATGTATTCACTCACCAGACTGAAGAGTCATCTCCTTTTGACCGTCAGACCTGCCATACATTGCCCCTGAACAACAGTGTGCAACAGGGAAGAAAAGTGGAGGCTAAAATCCAGCACCAGCTCTGCTCTTGAAGTTGTGTAGCCTGAAAAACAAGGCAGTGTACACCTCACAAATAAAGCATCTGGTTTTTCCTATATGAAGAAACTATTTAGGCTACTAGAAGTTTTGGGGCTCACCAGAGAAAAACAGGCTTATCCGACACATTTACTATTACTATTTCAACCAAAAAGAACGATGACAAAAGAGTAATAGTTTGTCTAGAAGAAAATGAGTTGAACTCTAGGACAATAACAAAAATGTAATTTTTATAAAATAATACAATATATGTAAATAATTGGTGCCTGCTGTATCATAAGAGCAATGATGGTTACTTATTATGATTGGTAATAATGTTTGTATTATTATTATCATTTTGAGGGTATTAGGAGTATTTATGTAATGGACTTTTTAAAAAATTGCAAATGAATCCATGGCTAATGTGCTGCTATTTCACCATAAATTGAATGTAATGTTTCTGATCTATTAAAGAACATTTAAACTCATGATTTTTTTTTAATCTGACAAATATGGCAATGTCTTATCTTTTGACAGAACTGGGTGGCAAGGTACTCTCGAGTATTATTTTTGTTCATTTCCAGGATGCCTGAAATGTTTTATAATTTTAAATAATATACAAATACTTGAATTTCCCGTGATAGAAAAGACAGCCTTGATACTGGAAGTGAGGGCAAGGAGTCTCTGGCACTAAGTCAAGTACCTGAGACCTGCTCCCGTTTACCACCTATGTGACCTTGAGCTGGTCAATTTACTACCTCTCTGACCAAGAGTTTTCTCACTTATAAAATACAGGAATTGGACTGGATGATCTCTTGGGTTCTTTACTCTCAAATTTTATGACCAAGTCTATTTTTTGACAGCTAAAAAAGATGGGGCTAATTTTAATGCATATTGTCTGTCCTTATATCTTGCATATAACTGATTGCAAATGCCTACAAGCTAAAATGAAGGGTCAAAGAAGTGCCATCTGCTTCCATTACTGATTATATTATGAAGCTGCCTCAAGTTCGTTTTTTGTTAACATTTAATGAAAAACAGAAGTTGGCAGGAAATGTGTTGTAAACAATGCTGCCCCTATACATTTACTGAATAATTCATAACCAGTATATGGTAGAAGCATAATTTTTAAAACGGCGTTTTCCCCAAATACCTGAGTGTTCTGACATCAGTAACAAATGATTTCTTTGGCATTACTTTGAAAATTACAGTATTTAAAGATGATGTCTCAGATTTAAATTTATTTTATTCTTTTCAATTTCCATTGAATCAATTTTGCTGTATTATACCGGAATAAAATATTTGCCATAGTTGACTACCCCCCTTTATTAGTTTTTAGGTATCCTTTTTCATTTTTTCCAGCTTTATTGAAATATAATTGTCTAATAAAAATTGTGTACATTTAAGGTGTGCAACATGATGTTCTATGTATGCACTGTGAAATGATTACAACTAAACTAATTAACACATCCATTATCTCACATAGTTACCATTTGTGTGGGAGGCAGAGAACAGGACACTTAAGACCTACCACCTTAGGAAATTTCAAATATACAATACAGTATTATTAACTGTGTTGCTCATGTTGTACATTAGATCTCCAGAATTTATTCCTCTCCTGCATAACTGAAACTTTGCACCCTTGAATTTATATCTCTCCATTTCCCCCAACCCCCAACCCTTGGTAACCACAATTCTACTCTCTGCTTTTATGAATTCTCCTTTTTACATTTCAGATGTAAGTGAGATCATACAGCATTTATCTTTATCTAATATTGCAGTAAACATAATCTGGGTATATCCATGTTGCTGCAAATAGCAGCATTTCCCTCTTTTTGAGCTGAATAATATTCCACTGTATATATACGCCAGAGTTTCTTTGTCTATTCATGCATCCATAGATACTTAGGTTGTTTTCTTATCTTGTCTATTCTGAACAGTGCTGCAGTGAGCATGGGCATGCAGATATCCCTTCAAGATTCTATTTTCACCTTCTTTGGATAAATATTCAAAAGTGGAAGTGCTGAATCATATGATAGTTCAGTAAAAGTTTTTTTGAGGAAACTTCCATACTGTTCTCCATAATATCTGTACCAACTGGTATACCCACCAACAGTGTACAAATCTTCCCTTCTTTCCACATCCTCACCAACATTTGTTATCTTTTGTCTTTTTTACAATAGCCATTCTAACATGTATGAGGTAATATCTTGCAATTTTGATTTGAATTTCTCTGATTAATGATGTCGAGAACTTTTTCATATTCCTGTTGGCTCTTTGTATGTTTTACTTGGAGAAATTTCTATTCAGGTTCTTTTCTCATTTTTTAATCAATTGATTGTGGAGGGGGGTGTTGTTATGTGTTATTTTGTTTTTTGAATTTTTATGTGTTTCAAGTATTAACCCCTTATCAAATACATGGTTTGCAAACATTTTCTCCCATTCTATACATTGACTCTTCACTCTATTGACTATTTTCTTTGCTGTACAGAAGCTCCTTAGTTTAATGCAATCCCACCTGTTCAATGTTGCTTTCATTTCTTGTGCTTTTGGAGTCATGTCCAAAAAATCATTACCTGTAGTTATGGCAAGAAGCTTTTCCCTATGTTTTCTTCTAGAAGTTTTACAGTTTCAGGTCTTACATTTAAATCTTATTCCAGTTTGAGTTGATATTTGTATATGTATGAAATAAGAGTCCAATTTTATTCTTTTGCTTGTAGGTATCTAACTTTCCCAACGCCACTTAGCAAAGAGACTGCCCTTTCCCCATTGTGGGTTCTTGACACCCTTGTCAAGAATTATAAATAGTTGTCTATTACTGTAAACTTCAGGCTTAGAACTGCTTTTGCTGCATCTCATAAGTTGTGATGTTGTATTTTTATTTTTGCTTACGTCAAGATATTCTTTTGTTTCTCTTTTGAGTTCCTCTTTGATGCACTGGTTCTTGAGAAGCATGTTGTTTAATTTCCACATATTTGTGAATTTTCCAAGATTATTCCTGTTACTGATTTTTATTTTCATACCAATATGATCAGAAAATAAATTTGATATAATTTCAACCTTCTCAAATTGCTAAGACTTGTTTTGTGGCCGAACATGGTCTATCCTGGAGAATGTTCCACATGTGCTTGAGAAGAATGTGGATTTTGCTGCTGTTGGATAGAATGATCTGTATGTATCTCCATTTGGTTTCTAGTGTTATTCAAGTCCACTGTCTTCTTATTGATTTTCTGCCTGGATGATCTAACCATTGTTAAAAATGGTATGTTGAAATCCCCTACCATCATTGTGCTGCTATTTCTTCCTTCAGTTCTGTTAATATTTGCTTTATCTATTTAGATGCTCTGATGTTGAGTGCATATATATTTACAATTGTTATATCCTACTGATGAATTGACTCCATTGTCATTATAAAAATGACCTTCTTTGTTTCTTCTTGACAGGTTTATTACTTAAAGTCTTTTCTGTCTGATATAAGTATAGCCACCTCTGCTCCCTTTTGATACCATTTATATAGAATACCTTTTTCTACTCACTTTCAGTTTATGAATCTCTTATAGGAAGCATAGTGTTGGATATTGTTGTTTTTTAATCTATTCATCCATGCTATTTATTTCCATTGGAGAATTTGACCCATTTATATTTGAAGTAATTATTGATAAGTAAGGACTTACTGTTGACATTTTATCAATTATTTTCTCTTTTCTACTTCCCTTGTTTCCTCTTCCCATTCTTTCTATGTGATTCGATTTTTTTTTAATAGTGATATACACTGATTTCTTTTCTTATTTTGTGTGTCTACTGCAAGATTGTTTTTATTGTTTTTCATTTGTTTTTGCATGTGGTGTTACCATGAGGCTTACATAAACATCTTATATTTGTCTGTTTTAAGCCTATAACAACTTAACTTCAATTGCATAAACTCTACACTTTTATTTCTCCATACTCCCCAGATTTTATTGATGTCACAATTTATATCTTTTATATTGTGTAACCATTAACAAGTTACTATAGCTGTAGTTGTATTTAATACTTTTGCTTTTTCATTTTTACACTAAATTTAAGATATTTATGAACCACCATTACAGTATTATTCTGAATTTGACTATATACTTACCTTTACCGGTGAGCTGTATCCTTTTATATGTTTTCATGTTACTATTTAGTATACTTCTGTTTTAACCCAAATAACTTACTTTAGCATTTCTTGTAAGGCAGGTCTAGCAGTAATCAACTCTCTCAGCTTTTGTTTGTCTGGGAAAGTATCTCTCCTTCATTTCTAAGGGACAATTTTGTATAGCATTGTTGGTTGGCAGGGTTCTTTTTCTTTCAGCATTTTAATGTATCATCCCACTCTCTCCTGGCCTGCAAGGTTTCTGCTGAGAAACTTTCTGATAGCCCTGTGATGGTTCCGTTGTATGTTGAGTTTTTCTCTTGCTTTTCTATTGCTGCTTTCAAATCTGTCTAAGTCTTGATAATTTGATTATAACATGTCTCAATGTAATCACGTTGGGGCTTATCTTATTTGAGATTAAGGTTATAAAAAGTTATAAAATCCGATAAAATGCTAAGGCATAAAGTTATTATATAAAAGATGGTAAAGTGCTAAGGCCAGTCCACAAAAAAAAACTATTTAACTGGCAACAAAATTCCACACTGTTAAATGACACCAAAGCTCTGCCTCAAGCCTTCTGGGTCCTGCATGTCTTAGCACTTTCAGAGACTTAGTTCCCTAAACTGCTCTGAGCTGGGGCCCCACTGAGCTACAACCCCAATCTCTGCAACTCCAGGCTGGAGAGTTGAGCAGCTGTTGGGAGTAGGGCCTGTGCAGGCTCTGTTGCTAGGCAGCTTACACCCCAGGAAAGAAAGATTTAAAACATGTGGACACATCAGTAATATATACTGCCTTAATTTTTCCTCTTGTTTATACTTTCAGAGTCTAATTTCATAACACCTGATATTTTGCACTTTTAATGCCTTTCTAGTATTTTTTTTTCTGAGTCTCCAAGTGGCCAGTTTTTTAGAGCCAAACTGAGGAATTTTAACTCGCAATTATAAACCCACAATGGTCCATATATTTCGTTCCTCCTTTTCTGTCACCAACAAATTGAGCCCTGGAATCACCAAAAATCGACTAGACACGTAAGTGTTGGTGATTCAATGTGAATAAAAGAAAGGAAAAGGGTAAAGAAAACTCAGACATATTGAAGTCACAATATCTTGAAAATGTGTGCATTGCAGCTCTTCATACATTCTTTTCTGGTTCATTCTCAGCTCCAATGTAATCTATTCACGGAGATTTTCCTGATCCTACCTCCATCTCCAGGCTTGTTATGTGAGTCTTCTCTGTGCTTCTGTATTTCCTATGTCTCTCTCTATAATTGTCCTTACCATATATAACCTTCTTGAAGGTAAGAACTTTGACTTATCTGTCTTTTAATCCCCAACACCTAGCACAGTACGTATATTTAGTAAGTGCTCAATACATTTTTATGATAAAAATGAGTGCCTATGAGGCACCAAACATTATGTTGGATATCTTATAAATATTTGGGTGTATATAATATTATGAAGTATAATCACATCTAATTCCAGCAAAAATCTTATGAGCTAGGTATTACTATAGCCAATTTAAAGGGGTTACCATTGAAGGGATCCAAACTGGAATTGAAATCCAGGTGATAGAAACTCCAAAGCCCAGTGCCTATCATCACTTCCTGTTGCTTGTGTGAGCTATTGCCACTGCAAGATGCTGCATTATTCACTTTTTCTTTCCCAGAATAAGTCATCTATTTGTTCTCTTCCATTCATAGGTAATCAAGAATCAGTAAGATTTGCTTGCAATTACCTTGTCTTAAACATTATACTTAAGAATCTAGTCAAGTACACATTTTTCTACTGATGTCCAAGTGACAGCATTAGCCACGTAGCTTCAATATAATAACTGAGACATAACTCTTTTAGAAATCTCATGAGCCCTTCAGTATAAGTTGTATAGGCTATATATGTAAAGCCCTGTCTTTTTTTGTTACTTATAAAATCTTGTTTTCATCAGCTGTAAAAAGGGCCTGGAGATGATGTGAAGATTCATCTGGCCCTTGTGGGTACCATTATCATGGATTAATAGACGAAATATAGTCTGTACACATGCTTGGAAAAAACCACTATTTGTATTCTCTATAGTCTTATATTTTCCCTTCACAGGCTACAGGATCAGAAAAGAAACCTGGAATCATTACAAATGACAGTAGAAAACAGCAAAAAAGCAGAACTCACTCATTTCCAAATGGCAACAAATTGATCAGGAGACCAAGCTTCAGGACCCTGGTGCCCTACTCCTGAGAGTGACAAGATTAAAAAGGATAAGACATTGCTGCTAAGGAGAGGAACCATCTCAGAAAACTTGGAAAGTGACTCCAAGACATATGTTCAATGGACTTCTAGTCAATTTCCCTGGTCCAGATGCAAGATGAGGTCATCCCCAAGGATCAATATGAAGGCTCTGGGTTGGCATAAGAGTATGAGACACCTGGAATGATACCCTGGATTGCTGTCTCAGGCAGAAGTTGTTTTCGTGGTATCTGAGGTCAAACCAAGCACTTTTATTCTTGGAGGCCCAAGTTTAGTCCGCATATGTGGGCCATTAAAACATCATTGTTAGAAGGGAGTCATTCATATCAACCAGTTTTCACCCTTTGAATTTTTGCCTTCAGTATCCTCCATGGGACATTAGGGCCCATTTGGAGACTACAAGTAGGAATCCATGTTTCCAGGTGATCTAGGAACCTCATCCAAATAAAAGATCTTCATCCTCCTCCTCGGCAATTCAAACTCTGGTGACAAGTCCAAATTCAGGGCTTAATCAAGGAAGTTATTTCTGTCTAGTTCCCTTGCCCTGCTGTAAACTTAAAATCTGGCTCTATCAAAGAGTAACCAATAATTGGACTCTTCAGACAAGTAAAACTTCTTTTTAGTTTTAGTGATTATGTTAGTGAGTAGGAAAATTTCTTCTGTGGTGCAACAGCAAGTAAGCACCCTATCTCTCCCTCACCTTCCATCTTCTTCTCCTCCTTTCTCTCTAATTCTTATTCCTTTTTCTACTTAATATTGTGTAAGTGACAACAGGTTGAGGAAGACACTGCTTAGCAATACCATATATCTGCAGCTTAAGGTGTCACAAATTCAAACAATAAAAGAGGTTTTGTTACCAATGAGAAGAAACAGAAAAAAGGCTTGCCTAAAAAATTCAAAAAGATGCATATATTACTAAAATGTTCTGAATGCCCTACTATGTTATGCAAAATGCTTTAAGTGTTGTGATGATGAAAACTTTCTGAGTTGCACATAATGGCAATAGAATTTAAACTAATATATGCAAAGTCAAGGCAGTTTATCGGAAAACATCTAAAGGGTTGCACCAAAGCCAGAATAAAGGATTCAGACTAGCTCAGGAATACAGCTGGGACTGGGGTATCTTCCGACCCAGAAGGACCAAATAGTGCATTAATCCTTTCCCAGGGAACCAGAGAAAAAAAAAGTTCTCTTCTCACAGTAACTTATTTCTTTTTTTTTCTCTATCTGCTTCATTCTTCTTTCTAACTGCAGACATTCTTCTGCTCATAAGTTTATAGGATAGACCCTGACCACTGATAATCACTCAGTTTTATATTCTATAGTATAAATATTCAGAAAGACATAACTCCCTATTTCTCTCTACTCCCATCCAAATTTCTATTTAGACTCTTAAATGAGTCACTGAATTAAGTAACCCCTAAGTCAGCTTGAAGACAGTGAACTGCCAATAATAAATATAATTTAACAGATTTCAGAAAAATATACGACAAGATTTCCATAACATCCTTAAGGATGTGATGATAAAATAAGAAATAAGATATTATATTAAAACTACAGGGTTTACATCATTGAAAAGTACAATAGTTTGCACATTCCTAACTGGAATAGCAAAGACTCATGAAAAATGAAAACAGTAGAGAAACAAGAAAAATATTATTAAATACATGTGGGGGAGGGTATTGGACACTCTGGGATGCAGACACAGAGATGAAGTTAGGAGGTGCCAGAAGTTTTTGAGAGGATAACACCTGAGAAAGATAAAAGGACGAGGAAGTAGGATTGGGGAGGACAATATCGCAATGTAGATTTGAACAAATTGGGGAGGACAAGATCATAATGTAGATTTGACCAAATCTCAGCCAAACTAAAGGGAAGCTCTGCAGCAAAGATTGGCTGTAGAGGAAGCCATTGTTGGATAGAAATGACCAGGGCCTAGCACCCCTGCCATGCTTAGTTATTGACTGGGGGCTGCCAGAGATGAGTGTAGCCTTGGCTTGAAAGTTGAGGCAAGCCCTGAAAGCATTTGCAGCAACAAATGGTCTGCTGACTGCACCCCCTGCAGCTGAATAGCAAATTCTTTCTTGAGGAGAGATTTAAGTGATACAACTCCACTTTAACAGCATAGAAAAGTAGAATGACAGGAAAGTGGATAAAAGCTGACATTCCTACCAGCAGAAAAAGCATTTTCACTTTCTTGCACCTTTACCAACATCGAATATTATGATATGTGGGTGTGGTATTATTCTTTAGATGTTCAAGTTTACTGGTATAAAAATATGCATAGTATATTCTTATGTTTAAATAAATATATATATAAACTTCCATAACTATGGTTACAAAAAACAGCAGAATGACATTTATCTTCTTTTTTTTTTTAACTGCACAGAATCCATTTCTTTCTGTAAGAGCACTCTGTTTTTTTGTTTTGTTTTGTTTTGTTTTGTTTTCTGGGAGAATCACCTCTCTTGCACACTGTACTGGCAATGAAAGAGAAATGCCAGTATTTAGGCTAAATTATGTCTTCCCCCTCCCCCACAAAATTATTATGTTAAGCCAGGCACAGTGGCTCACACCTGTAATCCCAGCACTTTGGGAGGCCAAGGTGGGTGGATCACCTGAGGTCAGGAGTTCAAGACCAGCCTGGCCAATATGGTGAAACCCTGCCTCTACTAAAAATACAGAAACTAGCTGGGTGTGGTGGCGCATAGCTGTAAACCCAGCTCCTCTGGAGGCTGAGGCACAAGAATCACTTTAATCCAGGAGGCAGAGGTCGCAGTGAGCTGAGATCGTGCCACTGCACTCCAGCCTGGGTGACAGAGTGAAATTGTGTCTCAAAATAATAATAATAATAAGTTAAAGTTCTAACACCCCGTACCTCAAAATATATACATATTTGAAGACAGGATCTTTAAAGAGGTAACTGAGTGGAAATGAGGTTATCAGGGGAGGCCCTAATCCAATGTGACTGGTGTCCTTATGAGAAGAGGAAATCGGGACACAGACAAGTGCAGAGGGAGGACCATGTGAAGGCTCTGGAGCAGAAGGTGGCCATCTGCAAGCTCAGGGTAAAGGCGTGGATCAGATCGTCCCCTCACATCCCTGAGAAGGAACCAGCCCTGCTGACGTCTTGATCGGGATCTTCTATCCTCTAGAAGCTTAAGAAAGTAGTGTACTTAAGCCGCTCTGTCTGTGGTACTTTGCTGGGGTAGCCCTAGAGTACAGCCAGTTTTCTTATTCCCCCTACGAAAGAAAAGAGGAACAGATTCTTCCTTTATACTCCCAGGTGTAGCTGGGGAGTAGGCACGTGATCTAAGCCCCACCAATCAAGAGACAGTTCTCAAGACACAGACTCCCAGAGTCTTCCAGGCAGAGGCACAGCGGAGGTTATTTATGGTTGTAGCAGTGGTGGTAGCAACATTGGCATTCTGTTAGGCTCATTCTGGCTCTGAACAGCTTGCTATGCTCCCTAACTTCTTAGACATCACCCCCACCTATCATCTGCTTCATTTCTTGTTTTTATTCCCTTCCCCTACAGTATCTCTCCAGTAAGTTCCCTAGTTAAGATTTGATTCTGTTGGTTTCAACCAGGAACCACAACTGATACACAAAGTCCATCTATTACAAAATAAACCAATTGGGCAACAAAACTTAGGGTGGAGAGGGTGTTCATTGTTGGGGTAACAAATAAAAATATTATTTACCTTCCTCAAAACAAAACAAAATGAAAAAAACATTTCAGGAGGTAGATAAAAATTGCTGCTTGTGTGTGTGTGTGTGTGTGTGTGTGTGTGTGTGTTTAGACAGAGTCTTGCTCTGTTACCAGGCTGGAGTGCAGTGTCACGATCTCGGCTCACTACAACCTCCACCTCCCAGGTTCAAGCATTCTCCTGCCTCAGCCTCCCAAGTAGCTGTGATTACAGACGCGCACCATCACGCCGGGCTAATTTTTGTATTTTTAGTAGAGATGGGGTTTCGCCATGTTAGGCAGGCTGGTGTCGAACTCCTGACCTCAGGTGATCCACCTGCCTCAGCCTCCCAAAGTGCTGGAATTGCAGGCGTGAGCCACCGCGCCCAGCCAAATTGCTGCATTTAATGGCTCAAAAAGCAACCTTCGAGGCATTACTGCTGAGACTTTCCCATACATATTATGCTATACAGATCATATCTGCTTTTTCAAATTTTAAACCATTCTTTATAAACTAAAAATTTAATACTATGGATGTATACATGGAGTCTCACTCTGTTGCCCAGGCGGGGGTGCAGTGGTGTGATCTTGGCTTACTGCAACCTCCACCTCCAGGATTCAAATGATTCTCCTGCCTCAGCCTTCCCAGTAGCTGGGATTACAGGCACCCACCACACACCTGGCTAATTTTTGTGTTTTTAGTAGAGCCAGGGTTTCACCATATTGCCCAGGCTGGTCTCCAGCTCCTGACCTCAGATGATCCTCTCACCTCGGCCTCCCAAAGTGCTGGGATTATAGGCATGTGCCACCGTACTCGGATATACATTTTGACTTGCCTTCTTCCTCATTTCACTCTAGGAAGCCACAGGTAAAGATTTGTAAAACTTACTAGACTTTTCACAATTTGTTGTGGCATCATATTTTAAAAAGGAAGAATACAAATCAACGTCCTCCGGCACTTCCCCAACAGACTAGAGCTCACAAATATAAAATCTCACTATCTCAGAAGCCTCAGTTTACACAGCAAAGTGCATGTCATTTGGATTCGATACTACTTAAATAATCATATGCTAATAATGTTGATTAATGTTGCCTTGCTACTTAGAAGTAAATCTCTAATACGGTAACTTTCCTTACTCATATTTGGTGAAAATTCTTTTCAGGACCTCGACAAAGGCACAGAAAATGTCCTTTTCAAATTAAAGAGGCACAAAACTGAAAGAGATAACCAATATGTTAGACACAAGCTACAATTTAAAATGGCACTGACTAACACAGAATTAAAAACAAAAGATGACATTTTTAAATTTCATGAATTATTTTAAAATCTTAAATTTAATACCAAAATTCCAATGACGATACATGTGTTTTCAAAATGTTCAAGGTAAACAATCTAACTGAGCAAGGGATAAGGAAACTAAGATGTAGAGCACATAGAAAACAATTTCCTATTTTTATAAGAGCATAGATATGTGCATGTATACATACGTGTGTGTGTGCATGTGTGTAAATGCATGAAATCAGGATCAGAAAGAGAAGCACTAAATTGTTGAATGCTTAGCTATAAACAGGAGTGTTTTGGAAGACTGAGTGGAATAAAAGAGTCTCTTATTTTATGCTAGATATTGGTTAGTTATGCAACTTTTACAGAGAGAATTTTTAGGTATTAATTGTATAATAAAAGATTAATTAATCAAGTATATAAAGTGCATGTTAAGAACTTTCAATTTCACCTTACGCTTCAAGGTAAAATTTTTATTCCCAAATTACAGGAAGAATTAGTCCTGTCCTTCACTGAGCTCACCAAACCTCATCAGGAAAAATGTATTTGATCCTCAGAAGAATGTTTGCCAAAGTAAGGTGTATGCAAGGAAGGAAAATGGTAATTGTTAGGGATTTCAAATCTATTTCATAAGTTGAAAGAAACTGAACCGATTAACAAAGTGAAGAATAAATCAAAGAGTGATTAAGACTTTGCAAATATTTTAAATGACATTAAGCAAAGGAGTCAAAAGTTTTAACTAAAGGATATAACTAGCGTCACTGGAAGTATAAGGAGGCAGATTTTTGTGTCACTATCAGAAATTCTAACAATTACAGCTGCCCCAAAATACAGTCAGTCATTATGAGGTAATGAACTCCCCATCTCTGGGTGGGGCTAGGTGACCCACGAAGATGCTGTGAAAAGAATGCTTGTACTTTAGTGTTGTACTAAATATATAATGTCCAGGCTTGTTCTCTAATAAATTTTATCTAGAGTACCCTTTCTTCATAGATTCAAATTATCATGCTTATGTTCTGTATTAGTTTCCAAGGACTGCCATAACAAGCTACCCCAACTGGGTGGCTTAAAAGAGAAATGTATTGATTCACAGTTTTAGGAACTAGAAGTTTGAATCACAACACTGTCAGGGCCATGCTCCCTCCAAAGGCTCCAGGGAAGAATGCTTACTATTTTTTCTGACTTGTGATGATTGTTGTCAAACTTTAGTATTCCTTGGCTTTTAGATGCACCACTCTGAACTCTGCCTCCGACTTCACATGGCCATCTCTCCTGTATGTCTGTGTCTCTGTTTACTCTTATAAAAACACCAGTCATCGAATTTGAATTCATCCTAATCCAGGATAACTGCATCTTAATTTAAGCAATTCCGTCTGTAAAGACCCTATTTCCAAATAAGGTCACATTCTGAGGTTCCCAGTGGACATTTTTTCTTGAGGCAGGGAACACTATTCAATCCAGTATATGTTGAAATTATGAATTTTGGAACACTATATTCTGAGTGACTTGGTGCTATACTTGAAGCCCAATCTTAAACCCATAATTCTGAAGGTAAATGGAAAAACCATAGAGATTGGAAATGGAAGAGAAAGTATAAGTACTATATACGGAAGATGCAGAAGAACTCGAGATGAGGAACAGAAATAAGTATGGATGACTATGCTTTAGATTCTTCTGAAGCAAAGTACAAGATCTTCTGTAAAATTGGTGTGATTTTTTATAACTGTAATTTTAATATTATTGGATGCCATTTACATGGCACCATGTATAATATATATGTTAATATTAGTTTGCTTTCTTTGTAATCAAAGATAATGCTACCAAGAAAGCAACCTATTAGCGTTTATAGATGTGGACTCTTGGCCATCTCTCTATGAACAGTCATTTCCTGGCATCCCAGTGCCGCAAATTATTGAGAGCTGGAATGATTCCCAGGAAACTATATTGAAATTTACTCTATTTTCTCATTAAAGTCAGACAATTGCAGTGTGTAGTATAAATTATGCCTCCATTTAAATTACATGTTTTCCTTTAAACAAGGAAGAATTCTTTCCTATTGTAATCTTCATAAGTCTATCTATAAATCCATAAGTGAAAGGGAAAGTTTTAAAAAATATTCCCAAATAAATTTTAGTGTAAAATTTTGCAATATGCTAGCATTACATTGAATCTTGCCTAATTGAGAAATGACTATTCTATATAAGTGATTTTTCTAGTTAATTGTCAGAAACTCCTAATAGAGTTTGTTTTCTTTGAAATCTTAACTATTTTTATGAGAGTACCCCTTAAATGTATTTAACTGGCTTATATTCGTGAGTAAAGCTTAGTACATTATATTTAATATTATTTTCATGATTTCAATTGGAAGTTACATATTTGCAGTGGGCCGAGTGGTGGCTCGGCAAAATTCATATTGTGAAGCCTTGACCCCCAGTACCTCAGAATGTGAATGCAGTTGGAGATAAGGTCTTTAAAGAGATGATAGAGTTGGGAGGGGTGGCTCACGCCTGTAACCCCAGTCCTTTGAAAGACTGAGGCAGATGGATCGCTGGAACTCAGGAGCTCCAGATCAGCCTAGCCAACATGGTGAAATCCCGTCTCTACTAAAAATACAAAAATCAGCCAGGCACAGTGGTGTGCACCTGTAGTCCCAGCTACTCAGAAGGCTAACGCAGGAGAGTTGCTTGAGCCCAGGAGACAGAAGTTTCAGTGAGCTAAGTTTACACCATTGTACTCCAGCTTGGGCGACACAGCCAGACCCTGTCTCAAAATAAACAAAAATAAATAAAGAGATGACTGAGTTAAAATGAGGCTGTTAGGGCAGGCCCTAATCCAAATTTATAAGAAGAAGAAATTTGGACACACAAAGAAACATCAGGCATGCATGCACACACAGAGCAAAGACCATGTTCTCATATGCAAAACACATGTTCTCACATGTAAAGCACATGTTCTCACACAGCAAGAATGTGGTCATCCGCAAGTCAAGAAGACAGACTTCAGAAGAAATCAAACCTGCCTACACTTTGTTCTTTAACTTCTAGCCTTTAGGACAATGAGAAAATAAATTTCTGACGATTAAACCCTCCTTCTGTGGTCTTTTGTTATGGCAGCCTGAGCAAACTAATACAATGTCTTAACTTCTGAAACCTGCAAATAATACCTTACATAACAAAGGAGTGAATAGTACTTTATATGGCAAAGATGTGATTAAGTTAAAGATCTTAGCAGGGAGAAAAGCAGATCCAAGATAATATGAGTGAGCTCCAAATGCCATTACAAGTATCTTTATAAGTGAGAAACAGGTGGAATTTAAAGACACACAGAAGAAAAGAGAGTGTGAAGAGATCTGCCAAAGAAAACCCACAGCCATTAGAAGCTGGAAAAGGCAAGGAAGAGAATTTCCTCTAGAGGATCTGGGGGGAGCATGGTCCCACCAACCTGTGGCTTCCAGACCTGTGAGAGAATAAATTTCTGTTGTTTTAAACAACTAAGTTTGTGGTTATTTGTTAATAACACTCGTGGGAAACTAACATAACAGTATATTCGATTTTAATATAATCATGTCCTCATGACTCTTAGCATATGGAGAATTTCTAATTCACTCCAGGCTACACTGCAGTTATAATTGCACTGGAAGTATTTGCTCTTTTCTGACACTATCACTGATAAATATGTTACTTTTATAATTCATTCATTCAAGACAAATTAATGCATCACAAATTATTTAAGAGTCGAAGTGTCTTATGACCTTTCCTTTCCTCAACTTTTCTAATCTGTTTTTTCCTTAGATTTATTAAATACAAAGCTCCACATATTTAAAGTTTAAAACTAGATTTGCTTTAAATCAATATTAGACAGCAAGTGGCACCATGTCTTCTATGTGGGGTAAAGTTTATGACTTCACAAGTATCATTTTCCTTTTTTAACAGTATTTTGCCTAGCTTTCAATGAGTTTATTGATATTTACCGTATTTTTGAGGTTTTCAGAAGTCTGATCACTAGCTACTAACAGATTAGTGTCAATTTATCAAAATAATTTTCTAAACAAATATTGTTTTATGTCTTCACACAATGAAATTTTACCCTGCAAGTGTGCTATTTAATACCTTTATTGATTATTTCAGAGTCTGTTTAAAATCTTAAAAATCTAGAACAAACATTTTAATTCATTTAAGGCCAAGATCAGAGTTTGGATTGCCAATATAAAAGTAAATTTATCTTCATAAAATTATATTTGCTTCAGTATAATTTTAGGTAAACATAGAATTACAGGGCTCAATAAAGAAAAAGTTCATTTGGAAAACAATAAAGTTTAAATTTTTCTGTGATAAGTTAGTAACCAAGGACAATCAACCTCAATCTTATAAATATTTCATATGTAGCTACTTGATGCCACGCACACTGCTAAGAGCTGCTAGGGATTTATAGATGAGTAAGACATCTTGCCTTCAAGGAGTTAATAGTCAAGAGAATGGTTTGCAGAGAGACTGATGTCAAATGAATGTGGTCTGGTAATTTCACACTTCGAGTCTTCACCAAATAGACCTCACAATTCTGAAAATGTATCAGAGAAAGAAAAAAATGATAAAAAGAAAATAAAAAGATCAAAATAGTGTTCAAATATAAATGTGTATCCCTACTCATATCTTATCTATTAGTGTCGTGTGTGTGTGTGTGTGTGTGTGTGAGAGAGAGAGAGAGAGAGAGAGAGAGAGAGAGAGAGAGAGAAAGAGAGAGATCGAGACAGAGAGAGACAGAAAGACAGAGAATCTACAGATTTGCAGAGTTCCTGGACTAGAAGTTAGCAAAGGCAGCCATTTGCTTTGGATCTTAGTGAGTAAAAGGAATAGAAGTGCTCCATGAATACAAGATCAATGTAAGCCTTACTGTTCAAAGCTGAGACTGGAATAAGACTCCAACACCTGTGAAAGGAGCCTGAAAACCCCTGTACCTAAAAACTACCTGGGGCCATAATTTATGTAAACCCGTGTATCTAAAGGAGACAGATCTGATCTCAAGGTCAAGAACAGGAACAAACTGTCATCTGGTTTGTTGACTGAATCTGCAGTATTGTCACTATCAGAACGGGACATGAACTCAGTGAATTTGAAAACAGAAAATTAATACCAAAAATCAACAAAACAAAAGATGATTCTTTGAAATGATCAATAAAATTGATACTCCTCTAGCTAGGTTAATTACGATTAAAAAGAGAGATGACACAAATTGCCAATATCAGAAATGAAAGAGGGACATCACTACAAGTCCCATGGACATTAAATGGATAATAAAGAAATATTCTGAACAACTCTATGCCCACAAATTTTATAACCTAGATGAAATAGACCAATTTATTGAAAGACACAATCTGCCAAAACTCACAAAAGAAAAAATAAACAATTTAAATAGCCCAATATCTAGTAAAGAAATTGAATCAGTAAATAGAACCTTCCAAAACAGAAAGAACCAGACCTAGATAGGTTAACTGGTGAATTCTACCAAACATTTAAGGAAGAAATTAAACCAATTTTCTACAATCTCTTCCAGAAGATAGAAGCAAAGGGAATACTTTCTAACCCACTCTATAAGACCAGCATTAGCCTTATACCAAAGCCAGACAAAGATATTGCAAGGAAAAAAACCTACAGACTAAAATGTCTCATGAATATAGATGCAAATATCCTGAAAAAAAATTAACAAATTGAAACCTACCAGGTATAAAAAGAATTAAACAACATAACCAAATGGGATTTATCCTAGATATGCAATAGGGGTTCAATGTCCAAAATTCATCAAGGTAATCCATAAAATGAACAGGCTAAGAAGAAAATTCCCTTAACCATATCAATAGATACAGGAAAAAGAATTGGACAAATTCAATACCTACTCATGATAAAAATCTCTCAACAAACTAGGAAGAGAGAGAAACTTTCTCCACTGGACAAAAAATATCTTTAAAAAATTTATAAAACCGTACATCTAACTTCATACTAAATAGTGAGAAACATAACTTTTCCCACTATGATCAGGAACAAGGCAAGAATGTCCCTTCTCATCACCGATTTTCAACATTGTAATGGAAGTCCTAGCCAATGTAATAAGACAAGAAGAGAAAACAAAAGATATATTGAATGGGAAGAAAAAAATAAAACTCTCTTTGTTTGCAGTTGGCAAAATTGTCTATGTAGAAAAATTCAAAAGAATTCACACAAAAAAATCTGGACTAATACACAATTACAGCCAGGTTGCAGGATACAAAGTTGATGTACAGAAGCTGATCATTTTCCTACATACCAGCAATGAGCAGGTGGAGTTTGAAATTAAAAACACAATGCCATTTACATAATAAAATATGTATAAGATCTATATTTGGAAAACTACAAGTCTAATGAAAGAAATTTAAAACTAAACAAATGGAGAGACATTTTGTATTTATGGATAAGAAGACTCAGCAGTGTCAAGATATCAGTTTTTCCCAAGTTTATCTACAGAGTCAGTGCAACCCCAGTCAAAATCCCAGCAATTATTTCATAAATATTAACAAACTGATTTAAAATTCTATATAGATAGACAAAAGACTCAGAATAGCTAACACTATATTGAAGAAGACCAAAGTCAGAAGACTGGCACTACAAAACTTCAAAATTTACTACAAAGCTATGGTAATCCAGACAATATGATATTAGTGAAAAAATAAATAGATCAATGAAACCAAATGGAGACTCCAAAGACAGACCCATATGTACTCAACTGATCTTTGATAAAGAAGCAAAAGCAATACAATGCAGAAAAGATAATCTTTATAGGCCAAGAGGATCATCTGAGGTTAAGAGTTTAAGACCACCCTGGTCAACATGGTGAAACCCTGTCTCTACTAAAAATACAAAAATTAGCCTGGTGTGGTGGCCTGTACCTCTAATCCCAGCTACTCGGGAGGCTGAGGCAGGAGAATCATTTGAACCTGGGAGGCAGAGGTTGCAGTGAGCCGAGATCATGCCACTGCACTCCAGCCTAGGTGACAGAGCAAGACTCCATCTCAAAATAATGATAATCATCATCATTATCATCTTTTTAACAAATGATACCGTAATAACTAAACATTCAATGAATCTAGACACAGACCTTAAATCCTTCGCAACAAGCTCAAAATTGATCATAAACCTAAATGTAAAACACAAAACTTTAAAATTCAACTACTAGAAGATAACATAGGAGAAAATCTAGATGTTTTAGAATATGGCAATGACTTTTTAGATATAACACCAAAGGCACAATCCATGAACAAAACAATTGATAAGCTAGACTTCATTAAAATCAAAAACATCTGCTCTACAAAAGACATTATTAACAGGATGAGATGACAAGTCACAGACTAGAAGAAAATATTTGCAAAATTATTTATCCTTTACCTGATATAGAATTATTACCCAAAATATATAAAGAACATTTAAAACTCACCGATAAGAAAACAAAGCAACATGATTTAAAAATGGGCAATTGTGCATGGATTGCTTGAGCAATTATCTGTCTGCCTGGAAGAGTGTGAGACCTTGTCTCAAAAAGAAAAAAAAAAGGTGAGGAGGCAAAACATCTGAACAGACAGCTCACCAAAAAAAGACATACAGATGGCAAATAAGCATATGAAAACATGCTCAACTTCATCAATATTAGGGAACTGCAAATTAAAACAGCAATGAGACACTACTATATACCTACTAAAATGGCTAAAATCTGAAATACCAGTACCACCAAACGCTGATGAGGATGTGCAGTAACAGGAACTCTCAGCCATTGCTCGTGAAAATGCAAATTGTACGCTACTTTGAAAGCAGTTTAACAGCTTCTTACAAAACTGAAGATACTCCACATATAATCCAGCAACCATACTCCTTAGTATTTACACAAGGGAGTTGACAACTTGTGTTCACACAAAAGTGCGCACACCAGTGTTTACAACAGCTTTATTCATAATTGCCCAAACTTGGAAGGAACCAAGATATCTCTCAGTAGAAGAATGGATACAACACTGTGATATACACAGACAATGGAATTTTTTTTACACTAGACAGTATGAACTATCAAGCCATGAAAAGACATGGAGAAACTTTAAATGCATATTACCAACTGAACAAAGCCAATCTGAGAAGGATACACACTGCATGATTCCAACTATTTGACATTCTGGAAAAGGCAAAGCTATGGAGACATAAAAAGATCAGTGATTTCCAGGGGTTAAGGGAGAGGGAGAGATGAATTGCAGAGCACAGAGGATTTCTAGGGCAGATGTACTATTCTGTGTGATACTATAATGGTAGATACATATCATAATACGTTTGTCAAAACCCATAGAAGGTACAACACCAAATGTAACTCCAATGTAAATTATGGATTTGTGGTGATAATGATGCATCAAGACAGGTTCATTTATTATAACAAATGTACTATCATGTAGGATGTTAATGAGGAAGGTTATGCATGTGGGGGCAGGATGTATAAGTGGATCAACTGTCCATCAACAGATGAATGAATAAAAAAAATGTGGTAATATGTACAATGGACTATAATTCAGCCTTAAGAAGGAAGTTCTGACCACATGCAATAACATAGATGAACCTCAAGAAAATTCTATTCAGTTAAATAAGCTAGTCACAATAAGACAAAAACTATATGATTGCATTAATATGAAGTATCTAGAATAGTCAAATTCATAGAGACAGAAAGTTGAATAGTTGGTTTCCAAGGGCTAGAGAAAGCGACATATTAGTTTACTGTGGCTGCCATGACAGAATACCAAAAACTGACTTGCTTAAACATCAGAATTTATTTTCTCACAGTTCTGGAGGCTAGAAGTCAAAAAACAAGGAGGCAGGTTTGCTTTCTGCTGAAGCCTCTTTTCTTGGCTTGCAGGTGACTGCCTTCTGGCTGTGTCCTCACATGGTCTTTTCTGTGTGTATGCATGCATTTCTGGTGTCTCTTTTTGTGTCCAATTTACCTCTTCTTATAAAGACACCAGTCAAATTGGATTAAGGCCCACCCCAACAGCCTCATTTAAACATAATTATCTCTTTAAAGACCCTATTTCCAACTACAGTCATATTCTAAAATACAAGGGTTAGAACCTCAACATGTAAATTTTGGAGTGACTCAATTCATCCCATAATGGAGAAGTAGAAAGTTGTTGTTTAATAGGTATAGAATTTCAACCTCGCAAGATGAAAAAGTTCTGGAGATTGGTTGCAAAACAATTTAAATATATTTAATGCTACTCACGGTACACTTAAAAATGGTTAACATGGTAAATTTTATGTGTATTTAGCCACAATTAAAAATACTAAGTTTTCAAAAAGGTTAAAATATACCAGATTTAAGACAACAGAGAAAAGAACCAGGGAAACTGAAGTCAAATCAATAGAAATTGCTCATTCGAACAACAGAGAAAAAATTAACTGCAAATAAACAAACAAAACCCCAGAGCCTTGGGGACTTATGGGATGAGATCCTAAAATCTAATGTGTTTATTTTTGGAGTCCAATAAGCAGAAAAGAAGGAGTCGAGATTGAAAAAAAAAAGTGAAGTTAAAAATAATATTTAAAGAAAACAGTTCCAGTGTTTGACAGCCTGGTAGGGTGACTACAGTTAACAACAATAGATTATATATTTAAAAATAACTAGAAGAGAACATTTAAAATGTTCCCAACACAATTAAATGATAAATATTTAAGGTGACAAATATACTAAATACCCTGATTTGATCATTACGCATTGTTTATGTATGATATGTTTGCATTTACATATGATATTCTGTGTCAGATGCAAACGTATCATATTCTGTGTCAGAATATCATATGTAAAAGATAAATATGTATAAATATTATGTATCAATAAAAAGCAAAAATGAAATGTTCACAAATAAAATCCACAAATGTGTGAAAAGAATTATCCTCCATGACCAAGTTAGAGTTATTCCAGGTATGCAAAGCAGTTTCATCATTTGAATATCATTTTTATATATCATATCACAGGACAAAAAGAAAAAACATATGGTCATATCAGTGGATGTAGAAAGAGCATTTGACAAAATCCAACACCTATTGATGACAAAAACTCTCAGCAAACCAGAAGTAGAGGGGAATTTCCACACCTTGATAAAAATCATTTAAGAAAAAAACCTACAGCTAATATCATACTTAATGGTGAAAGATTGAATGTTTTCTAAGATTAGAAAAAGATCAAGGATGTCTATTCTCACTGCTCCTACTCAACATATTACCGAGATTTTTAGCCAGCACATAAGGAAAAAAATGAAAGAAAATAAAAATAAAAGGCATATGGATTGAAAAGGAAGAAATAAAAAGCCCTTTCTATTTGCAAATGATATGATGGCCTACCTAGAAAATCTCAAGCAATCAATCAATAAATGAATAAATAAATCCTCTCGGTACTAAATGAGTTTAGCAAAGTTTCAGAATAAAAAGTGAACACATGAAAATCAGTTGGGCTTTTGACAATGATATTAACAATGATAATGCAGAAACCAAAATTAAAAACACAATACCATTTTTAACTATTACAAATAAAATGAAATACTTGGATATAAATCTTTTTTAAAATGCACAGAATCTGCATGCTGAAAATCACAAAATGCTGATCAAAGTAATCAAAGAAGACCTAAATAAATGAAAAGAAGTTGTGTGGTTCATTAATTAGAAGACTCCACAAAGATATCAATTCTCTCCAAATTGATCTATAATTTCAATGCAATTTCTATTAAAATCCTAGCAGAGCTTTTGTACAATAGACAAGTTTATTTTAAATTTTATGTGGAAAGGCAAAAGACCTAGAATGGCTAAAAAACAATTTTTCAAAAAAAGAATTAAGTAGAAGGACTCAATCTACATGCTGTTGAGTCTTGCTATGTAGCTACAGTGCTTAAGACAGTATGGTATTGGCATATTGATAGACATAGCAATGAGATGAGAATAAGAAACCCAGAAATAGACCTACACAAATATGCCTAACTGATTTTTTAACAAAGGTTTAAAATTAATGCAACAAATGGTGCTGGAGCTTTTTGGCATTCATTGCAAAAAAAAAAAAAAAAATGAACTACCACCACCTAAACTTACATCTTATACAAAATCTAACCCAAATGGATTATGAACAGTCAGAAATAAACAATTCAGTTAGAAAATGGGCAAAAGACTTGAACAGACATTTCGCTGAAGAGAATATAGAGCTAACAAATAAGCACATAAGATTTTCAACATGATTAGCCATTATTAGGAAAATGCAAATTAAGATTACAATGAGATGTCACAACACACCTATAAGAGTGACTAAAATAGAAAGTACGATAGCACCAAATGATAGTGTGGCAGTAGAGACACTAGGTCACTCATACTCATGGTGGAAACATAAAATGGTATGACATCAGAACATCTTAGAGTTCTGGTTTTCATAAACCCGTATCTGTTTCTGGTGACCAAGGATTTAATTTTCTTTCTTATGGGTTCAGATCAAAATTTAGTTCTGCATTATCTTAGTCTTCCATTTTACAGAAACCACAAAAACTTGTTTGAATTTCCTAATATATACATATCAAGCAAAACTGTATATTTAAAAACTAAAGTTTTTTTTAATTAAATACCTCTATCTGTGTGTATATACTCAAACGCACATACAAACAACTTTATTTTTTAAATACATGGAGTTTTTCTGAGAATAAAGATTTTGCTTATCTTATTTTGTTCTTTTTACCTTTCTAGATTTAAAATATAAAAATGAACATTATTTTTAAAAATAAATAAATGTATTTGATATCAACATAACCTTCAGGAACTAAGATAATTCCTACATTTATCATCTTTTATTTAGCTTTTAAAAATAACAAAAATTTCAAAAATTTCTTTCCTACCTCTTTACTCCATTCCTCAACATTATCCATATGTTAATTTTTCATTAACCATAATAGGACTTGGATCGTTTAAAGTCTACCTTTGAGTGTGTTATTAGTTCTATTAAACCAGTCATTTTCTAATCTCTTAAAATCTTTTCCAATTTTATGCCTCAAAAAGAGGTCATTATCTAAATTCTGGAAGCCACCTAGAGACGGAAATATTGGTCAAAATTAATTAAATGAACCCACTGCAAGAAAGCTCTTTTGCTCCCTTATGGAAATTTTGAGTTATATGTAATACTATTTTAAAAGCACAAATCAAATGATAAAATTAGACTAAGGGGATACCATCATATCAATTTTTACATTGTCCTTAGTTCTGCTATTTTGACTTCTGTCCTCTTATTGGTAGACTTTAAGACTTAAAAGCTCATTATAAAAGATTTCAATCCCATTTTCTCTGATTTTAACACTCCCAAGAAGTGTGAAATTTTTTCCTTTTTATTCCTACTGTGAGGGTATAACAGTTACATTATTCCTAGCGAATTTTCCCAATGTTAGCATTCAATCTGAATCAATTGAGATAACAAATCTTTGTGCTAAATCTGCACTCAAAACTAGACACTTAGTTTTCAAGATACCATATTTTAATCAGTCATCAGGGGACTCTTATCTGTCTCCAGTCTGGCTGTTTCAGAGGTAATTGGCATTAACAGAGCACTGAGGTGATTCCCAATCTAATCTCAATGTTAATGAATTCGTGTATCTAAAATTGTAGATATAAAGTGACCCTGAGCATCTAACCTCAGAAGTGATGGCCTGAGACCAAGTTAGAATATTCTTATGGAGGGAACACTTTATAGGCTTACCAAGGAGGGGGAAAAAAAAAACAAAACAGTGCTTCTACTTCACACAGGAAAAATAACAAAAGGGTCATCCATATGCCCTAGATAATTATAACCCCAAACATCCATCCTGCATCGTTGTTAGAATAGCCAATCAAAGAATAGCACCAGGTCACTATTTTTCAGCTTTATTAAGGTAAGTATACTCCTATCAGGAGCTGAATCCCGAGTAGAGAATTAGAAGGTCTTCCCTGGTATATCCATTGTACATGTCGCTAACACTGCAGATCCAGGGAGAAAACTCACAAGTTTGAGTTGGCTTTGCATTCTCATTCTATAGCACAGTGGAAGCAAATCAATACTCTAAAGTATGGCACCAGTTAAATAAGGAAAGCTTCAAACCACCTAAATAATCAAGTTATTGCAAATCAGAAAACGTCTTTTGAAAACAAGATGATAAGTGCTAAGAATAGAGTTTTACATTTATGAAGTGCTCAATTAATATTTGTTAAAATTAACTGAGAGATTAAATTGATCCAGTGTCAGTATGTTAATAAAAATTTAAGAACTGGGATAGAGAGGTGGAGGGCAGAAAAAGCCCTTGATTTGTAGTGTTGCAGATTTCTGTGATGAAAATACTTGCACCATGGTTAATGCTTCCAACATAATCTGTACGTGGAATTGGGAAGAGATGCTAACTAATGGCTCTCACTGGCTGGTTATATGGCTGCTTCCAGTACTCCCCTGTGAACAAGACACAAAAAAAGACAGTCAAAAAATACGTCTTACGTGCCTGTTAGGTGCTGGGCTATACCTTGATCATCATAAGTGATTTAGGGACAAGAGATATGTTTCATTCACCTCTGCATATTCCTTCAGATTGTCAAATATGGTGCACATTACAAAGTAGATGCTCAAAACACGTATATTCACTTTTCACTCACGATGTTCATGCTTGGAGTTCTGTATGGCTCCTTCAGGATTCACCCCAGAGTTCACCCAAACTTCAACCTACATTTTTCAACCCCTCTAACTACTAACATTGATGCCCAGCCAATGTTTATATTTTCTCCTGGTCCTGCCAGCTTGTCAGTTAACCCAGCTCTTCTCAGCTTGCAGTCTAAGATTCCTCTGCTGGCTACATGTTCACCGCTCTCTCCGCATCTGGCCCTTAGCAGCTTCCAATCCTTCCCTCCCATATAACCCCCAGACAGGTCCCACCAAGTCAGTTACACAAGCAGGACTCACATACCTGGAACACTCTTCACATACCTTTCTTTTATTCTTCTTGATTTCTCAATCTGTCCTTGGGAATTTTGTAATCCATCTCTCTCTTTTTTTTTTTTTTGGAGAGGCAGTCTTGCTCTATCACCTAGGCTAGAGTGCAGTGGCGCCATCTTGGCTCACTGCAACCTCCGCCTCCCAGGTTCAAGCAATTCTCCTGCCTCAGCCTCCTGAGGAGCTAAAATCACAGGCACTCGCCATTATGTCTGGCTAATTTTTGTATTTTTAGTAGAGATGGGGTTTCACCATGTCGGCCAGGCTGGTCTCAAACTCCTGACCTCAAGTGATCTGCCCACCTCAGCCTCCCAAAGTGCTGGGATTACAGGTGTGAACCACCTTGCCCAGCCCCATCTACCTATCCTTGATTCTGATGTTTGGTCTTTTGTCTGATTCCCCAAGGGAACCACAGCTTCTTCCTGAAGAAGCTCTAAGCTTCTATTACTGCTTATAGCTCCTCAGGTGCTTTTGCTCTTTGCTGTGGCATTATGCTGGGTTACTCTTAAAATTCCTTTTAATTAGGTATGTTTGAATCTGATTTTATATGAATATTCCCTGAGGTGTGATGCTGATTGACTCTTTTTTTATGAACAAAATTAATAAAATGTCCACTGATAGGATTTGCTTATAGTACTCAGTGAGTCATCCTCTTTCAAACTGGGCTTCAATCAAAGCTACATATCTTCAAATAGCTGGGTTACTTCACAATGATTCTTTTTTTTTTTTTCTTTTAATTCAACCACTGTATTCCATTCTTTTCCAAAAATATGAAGAATAAGAATGCCTTATTTTGTTCTGCAAATTAAATCCTAGAAAAAAATTAGAAAACTCCATTAAGTAAACCCAATAGGAGGTATGAAAACTAAAGACTAAGAAAATGTGTAGGTATTATCAACTGTACTCAAGTTTTCACTTTAGCATTCCTTTGGAAGCTTCCTCTGCTTTCCCCAGCTAATTTCTGAAAGTGCTAGACTGCATTGAAAAGGAGCCAGGCCCTGCTATGATGGAGCTTAGTGAAACTGGGACAGAGATCACATCCAAACTCCAAGCTCAGTTGATTCAAGCAGTGACGATAAAGCATTCAGGTCAAAACACCGGCTGATTTGGGAAACCTGGTCTTTGGGATCTGAGAGGGTAGCATCTATAGCAGCTCAAAAGCTAGTACAGTAGCCCTGAAAGTCCGGGTACAAGCTCGAGTTAGAAGTACAGGAGTGAAGTTAAGGAGTGGAGGGAAAACCTCAGGCTCAGCCTTAGAAAGTAGAAGGTAAAATTGGAGAATCAAGCCAACCATAGAGAGAAGTACCTGAGGGTCTGAGAGAGAGAGAGAGAGAGAGAGAGAGAGAGAGAGAGAGAGAGAGAGAGAGATTTTTTTTTTTTTAAATGTACTTTATTGGGTACCATCTTTTTAAATTTTTAAGCCCACCACCACCTACTGTTCTCTCACTCTTATATCTTTTCTTTCATCACCTGCACTTTTTCCAGTCAGAATCACCTCTCTTGCTCATTGATTTTTATCATTTATATTCCAACTCCAGCTGGAAATGTTTTCTTTTTTTTTTTTTTAACACAGCCTGGCCCCTGGGCTGACTCTCCAACTTTTTTTTTTTAATTTTTTATTATACTTGAAGTTCTAGGGTACATGTGCACAATGTCTAACATTTAAGTCTCTAATCCATCTTGAATTAATTTTTGTATAGGGTGTAAGGAAGGGATCCAGTTTCAGCTTTCTACATATGGCTAGCCAGTTTTCCCAGCACCATTTATCAAACAGGGAATCCTTTCCCCATTTCTTATTTTTCTCAGGTTTGTCAAAGATCAGATGGTTGTAGATGTGTGGTATTATTTCTGAGGGCTCTGTTCTATTCCATTGGTCTATATCTCTGTTTTGGTACCAGTACCATGCTATTTTGGTTAATGTAGCCTTGTAGTATAGTTTGAAGTCAGGTAACGTGATGCCTCCAGCTTTGTTCTTTTGGCTTAGGATTGTCTTGGCAATGCGGGATCTTTTTTGGTTCCATATGAACTTTAAAGCAGTTTTTTCCAATTCTGTCAAGAAAGTCATTGGTAGCTTAATGGGGATGGCATTGAATCTATAAATTACCTTGGGCAGTATGGCCATTTTCACGATATTGATTCTTCCTATCTATGAGCATGCAATGTCTTCCATTTGTTTGTGTCCTCTTTTATTTCATTGAGCAGTAGTTTGTAGTTCTCCTTAAAGAGATCCTTCACATCCCTTGTAAGTTAGATTTCTAAGTATTTTATTCTCTTTGAAGCAATTGTGAATAGGAGTTCATTCATGATTTGGCTCTCTGTTTGTCTGTTATTGGTGTATAAGAATGCTTGTGATTTTTGCACATTGATTTTGTATCCTGAGACTTTGCTGAAGTTGCTTATCAGCTTAAGGAGATTTTGGGCTGAGACAATGGAGTTTTCTAAATATACAATCATGTCATCTGCAAACAGGGACAATTTGACTTCCTCTTTTCCTAATTGAATATCTTTTATTTCTTTCTCTTGCCTGATTGCCCTGGCCAGAACTTCCAACACTATGTTGAATAGGAGTGGTGAGAGAGGGCATCCCTGTCTTGTACCAGTTTTCAAAGGGAATGCTTCTAGTTTTTGCCCATTCAGTATGATATTGGCTGTGGGTTTGTCATAAATAGCTCTTGTTATTTTGAGATACATTCCATCAATACCGAATTTAGAGTTTTTAGCATGAAGGACTGTTGAATTTTGTCAAAGGCCTTTTCTGCATCTATTGAGATAATCATGTGGTTTTGTCTTTGGTTCTGTTTATATGCTGGATTATGTTTATTGATTTGTGTATGTTGAACCAGCCTTGCATCCCAGGGATGAAGCCAACTTGATCATGGTGGATAAGCTTTTTGATGTGCTGCTGGATTTGGCTTGCCAGTATTTTATTGAGGATTTTTGCATCAATGCTCATCAGGGATATTGGTCTAAAATTCTCTTTTTTTGTTTTGTCTCTGCCAGCTTTGGTATCAGGATGATGTTGGCCTCACAAAATGAGTTAGGGAGGATTCCCTCTTCTTCTATTGATTGGAATAGTTTCAAAAGGAATGGTACCCACTCCTCCTCTGGTAGAATTCAGCTGTGAATCCCTCTGGTCCTGGACTTTTTTTGGTTGGTAGGCTATTAATTATTGCTTCAATTTCAGAGTCTGTTATTGATCTATTCAGGGATTCAACTTCTTCTTAGTTTAGTCTTGGGAGAGTTTATCCATTTCCTCTAGGTTTTCTGGGTTATTTGCATAGAGATGTTGATAGTATCCTCTGACGGTAGTTTGTATTTCTGTGGGGTCAGTGGTGATATCCCCTTTATCATTTTTTATTGAGTCTATTTGATTCTTCTCTCTTTTCTTCTCTATTAGTCTTGCTAGCAGTCTATCAATTTTGTTGATCTTTTCGAAAAACCACCTCCTGGATTCACTGATTTTTTGAAGGGCTTTTTGTGTCTCTATCTCCTTCAGTTCTGCTCCAATCTTAGTTATTTCTTGCCTTCTGCTAGCTTTTGAATGTGTTTGCTCTTGCTTCTCTAGTTCTTTTAATTGTGATATTAGGGTGTCAATTTTAGATCTTTCCTGCTTTCTCTTGTGGGCATTTAGTGCTATAAATTTCCCTCTACACAGTGCTTTAAATGTGTCCCAGAGATTCTGATATGTTGTATCTTTGTTCTCATTGGTTTCAAAGAACATCTTTATTTCTGCCTTCATTTCGTTATGTACCCAGTAGTCATTCAGGAGCAGGTTGTTCAGTTTCCATGTAGTTGAGTGGTTTTGAGTGAGTTTCTTAATCCTGAGTTCTAATTTGATTGCACTGTGGTCTGAGAGACAGTTTGTTATAATTTCTGTTCTTTTATATTTGCTGAGGAGTGCTTTACTTCCAACTATGTGGTCAGTTTTGGAATAAGTGTGGTCTGGTGCTGAGAAGAATGTATATTCTGTTGATTTGGGGTGGCGAGTTCAGTAGATGTCTATTAGGTCCTCTTGGTGCAGAGCTGAGTTCATTTCCTGGATATCCTTGTTAACTTTCTGTCTCGTTGATCTGTCTAATGTTGACAGTAGGGTGTTAAAGTCTCCCATTATTATTGTGTGGGAGTCTAAGTCTCTTTGTAAGTCTCTAAGGACTTGCTTTATGTATCTGGGTGCTCCTATATTGGGTGCATATATATTTAGGATAGTTATCTCTTCTTGTTGAATTGATCCCTTTACCATTATGTAACGGCCTTTTTTGTCTCTTTTAATCTTTGATGGTTTAAGGTCTGTTTTATGAGAGACTAGGATTGCAACTTCTGCCTTTTTTTGTTTTCCATTTGCTTGGTAGATCTTCCTCCATCCCTTTATTTTGAGCCTATGTCTGTCTCTGCACGTGAGATGGGTCTCCTGAATACAGCACACTGATGGGTCTTGACTCTAATCCAATTTGCCAGTCTGTGTCTTTTAATTGGAGAATTTAGCCCATTTACATTTAAGGTTAATATTGTTATGTGTGATTTTGATCCTGTCATGTTGATGTTAGCTGGTTATTTTGCTTGTTAATTGATGCAGTTTCTTACTAGCATCAATGGTCTTTACATTCTGGCATGTTTTTGCAGTGGCTGGTACCAGTTGTTCCTTTCCATGTTTAGTGCTTCCTTCAGGAGCTCTTTTAAGGCAGGCCTGGTGGTGAGAAAATCTCTCAGCATTTGCTTGTCTGTAAATGATTTTCTTTCTCCTTTACTTATGAAACTTAGTTTGGCTGGATATGAAATTCTGGGTTGAAAATTCTTTTTTTTAAGAATGTTGAATATTGGCCCCCACTCTCTTCTGACTTGTAGAGTTTCTGCCAAGAGATCCATTGTTAGTCTGATGGGCTTCCCTTATGGGTAATCCGACCTTTCTCTCTGGCTACCTTTAACATTTTTTCCTTCATTTCAACTTTGGTGAATCTGACAATTATGTGTCTTGGAGTTGCTCTTCTTGAGGAGTATCTTTGTGGCGTTCTCTGTATTTCCTGAATTTGAATGTTGGCCTGCCTTGCTAGGTTGGGGAAGTTCTCCTGGATAATATCCTGAAGAGTGTTTTCCAACTTGGTTCCATTCTCCCCGTCACTTTCAGGTACACCGATCAGATGTAGATTTGGTGTTTTCATATAGTCCCATATTTCTTGGAGGCTTTGTTTGTTTCTTTTTACTCTTTTTTCTCTAAACTTCTCTTCTCACTTCATTTCATTCATTTGATCTTCAATCACTGATACCCTTTCTTCCAGTTGATCGAATCGGTTACTGAAGCTTGTGCATTTTTCACGTAGTTCTCGTGCCATGGTTTTCAGCTCTATCAGGTCATTTAAGGACTTCTCTACATTGCTTATTCTAGTTAGCCATTTGTCTAATCTTTTTTCAAGGTTTTTAGCTTCTTTGCAGTGGGTTCGAACTTCCTCCTTTAGCTCGGAGAAGTTTGATCATCTGAAGCCTTCTTCTCTCAACTCGTCAAAGTCATTCTCCACCCAGCTTTGTTCCATTGCTGGCAAGGAGCTGCATCCCTTTGGAGGGGGAGAGGTGCTCTGATTTTTAGAATTTTCAGCTTTTCTGCTCTGTTTTTTCCCCATCTTTGTGGTTTTATCTACCTTTGGTCTTTGGTGATGGTGACGTACAGATGGGGTTTTGGTGTGGATGTCCTTTCTGTTTGTTAGTTTTCCTTCTAGCAGTCAGGACCCTAAGCTGCAGGTCTGTTGGAGTTTGCTCGAGGTCCATTCCAGACCCTGTTTGCCTGGGTATCAGCAGCAGAGGCTGCAGAACAGCGAATATTGCTGAACAGAAAATGTTGCTGCCTGATCATTCCTCTGGAAACTTCGTCTTAGAGAGGTACCCGGCCATGTGAGGTGCCAGTCTGCCCCTACTGGGGGGTGCCTCCCGGTTAGGCTACACGGGGGTCAGGGACCCACTTGAGGACGGAGTCTGTCCATTCTCTGATCTCAAACTCTGTGCTGGGAGAACCACTACTCTCTTCAAAGCTGTCAGACAGAGAAATTTAAATCTGCAGAGGTTTCTGCTGCCTTTTGTTTGGTTATGCCCTGTCCCCAGAGGTGCAGTCTACAGAGGCAGGCAGACTTCTTTGAGCTGTGTTGGGCTCCACCCAGTTCCAGCTTCCAGGCTACTTTGTTTACCCACTCAAGTCTCAGCAATGGCAGGTGCCCCTCCCCCAGCCTCGCTGCCACCTTGCAGTTAGAGCTCAGACTGCTGTGCTATCAATGAGGGAGGCCCCATGGGCATGGGACTCTCCCAGCCAGGTGTGGGATATAATCTCATTGCATGCCATTTCCTAAGACCCTTGGAAAAGCGCAGTATTAGGGTGGGAGTGACCCCATTTTCCAGGTGCTGTGTGTCACGGTTTCCCTTGGCTAGGAAAGGGAATTCCCTTACCCCTTGAGCTTCCCAGGTGAGGCGATGCCTCACCCTGATTCGGCTCTTGCTCGGTGGGCTCACCCACTGTCCTGCACCCACTGTCTGACACACCCCAGTGAGATGAACCCGGTACCTCAGTTGGAAATGCAGAAATCACCCGTCTTTTGTGTTGGTCATGCTGGGAGCTGTAGCCTGGAACTGTTCCTATTCGGCCATCTTGAAACCGCTCCCAAATTTGGTATTTATAATGAGGTCCAAGAGTACACAATTTTTTAAATGTATGCTGAGACAATATTTAAGCTAAAGAGGCAAATTTTGCCAAATTCACGTGCAGAGATGAACAAACAAATAAAGAGATCCCAACAAAAGGGCTCTATTTTATAGCATTCCTAAATGGTTTAGCATTCCTAAACCTTCATTGATAGTCCCCATTCCTGAAAGTCCTTGATTACTTCAGTATATTGTTTCATCATAAGACTGTTATAAATATAGGGGTTTTAAAACTCTAGTTAGAAAATTATGAATTCTGGTTGTTAGCTATCTGTAGGCATCAAAGTATACTTCCCAGAGGGTCAGCATTTAACAAACAGGTGTAGAGCCACAATACTTAAAATAGCCCCCAAATGGCTCTGTACTACCAGGCAACAGATATCAGCTCTGTCTCAGGAATTTTTCTTGTTTTCAGTTTAACTTCTATGAGACATTATTTTAAAGCAATTCACATATTTTGGAACAGGTTTCACATTACCACTTTGTGAAAAAGTTAATGAGCTTTCATCGCTAAAAGTAATTTGGAGTCATTAGGTATCAAAAAAGGGCATGGTCCATTTATTCCAACCTGAATTTGTTTATATCTTATTGACCCTCCTTCTAGTAAGCATTTGCCTTACTATCCACAGAGCAGGCATAATGAGCAATTCCCCTTGTGCTGACTTCATGCAATCTAATGTTAGGTAGGCGTGAGAAGCAGAAAGTACCTTTCAATTCCATTCAGCAAGAATCCACAGTATACTTACAATTTCCCTGAACTATGCTAAGCATT
The DNA here is from genome assembly GCF_047675955.1 of Chlorocebus sabaeus. NCBI lineage: Eukaryota > Metazoa > Chordata > Mammalia > Primates > Cercopithecidae > Chlorocebus > Chlorocebus sabaeus. Next base: position 35,917,020 of record NC_132917.1, read on the forward strand.
TTGAGACCTCTAAAGCTCTAAAAAAGATTCTTTGACCTCAAGTTGCTTATAATCTTGTTGTAGTAACTCATAAATCAAATGGCAAATAACACAGGATGTAGTAAATTATTAATGTAACCAAGAAGTCCCTCCCACATGTGTGTGCAGGCATCCACCCACCCACACACACACACACACACACACACTTTACACTGTGGAATGCTGAAAGGATTCCAAGACTGTAAATTCCATCTTCCTTTCTCTTCTTCCAAAAATGGCCCTATGCTTTCACAGTACACTGGACTGTCAAGCCCTGAAGGAATAATGCTTAACATTCCAAAGAATTATCCCCATTTTTCCCTCACATCATTGGGCATTTGGCATTTATCTTTATATATGGGGGTAAGGAGATGGAAACCAGAAATGGGATCCATATCATGGAATCCAAGAGAAAGGACTTGGAAAAATACAAAGAGCTATATGAGTATAAGAAACTGTTAGATTATTGTCCAAAGGCAGGAACAAAAAGACAACATCAAGAGGATCATTTTCTTCTCAGAAAAAAATTTGCAGGAGCATCTACCCAAGCCTGTAACAGAAAATTGACCTGTGGAGTTACAAGATTGGTTACAAGATTTGATATAAAATAATCTCATCTCACCTATCAATCATTCCATGTGAACTAGATCCAGTATAAGCTATGCTTATACTAACTGGTTAAACAAAAGGATCAAACATAATTGTCATTTAATCTGTAACAGTGCTTTTCAATTAGTTTGTAATGAATGATCCTAGTATATATGAATAAAAAATTATCAACAAATTATTACATACATAACTGCACCATAGAACATTATATTTAAAGGCACATTATTTGTTAAAAGAAAAATGGTATCCATGTAGACCACTTTCCATGAGTGCTCAATGCAATAACTGCATCCATTACTACCCCAAGTTGAAGGGAATGAATGAAAAGACCACTATGCTGCAAACTGCCTAGAAGCAGAATTTAATTAATTGAGAAATTATGTTCAGGCTAGCCTATCCAGATAACGTCATATCTATGTGGGGTAAGTTAATAGGAATCCCATGCTACTTCCATAAATTGGTTCAGTAACAGAAAAAAATACAGATGAGGAGGAAGACAGAACTGGTAATGTGAAGTGACAGGTTTCAAAAATAATTCCTTTGTACTTATTCAGAGCCCTGAATCCCTCCATACACGTCACGGGAAATGTGATGCTGTCCACGCACGTATCATTAGATTCACTCTCCAAAATGTCAACAACTATCAGAAATTATACTCTTACTGTAGGCCAGCTTGGTTTTTAAACACTATGTCTAATCTGGCAGCAACACCCAGGCTTCATTGCTGTACCAACTTTACGGATAAGGAAGTTGAGACTCAAAAGAGTTAAATGAGTTGCCCAAAGTCACAAAGCCATTAAATGACCAAGACAGGACTGGGATGAAGCTCTTGAGTATAAAGTTTGTGTAACATGTCCACTATGGCAGCTGTATTAGTCCATCTTCACGTTGCTAATAAAGACATACCTGACACCGGGTAATTTATAAAGAAGAAGAAGTTTCGTGGACTTGTAGTTCCACGTGGCTGGGGAGGCCTCACAATCATAGTGGAAGGCAAAAGGCACATCTTACATGGCGGCAGACAAGAGAGAATGAGAGCAAAGCAAAAAGGGAAACCCCTTATAAAACCATCAGATCTCATGAGACTTATTCACTACCATGAGAACAGTATGGGGGAAACTGCCCCCATGATTCAATTATCTCCCACCAGGTCCCTCCCATAACACAAGGGTATTATGGGAGCTACAATTCAAGATAAGATTTGGGTGGGGACACAGAGCCAAACCATATCACTTGCTGCTGCCAAGTAACAGACAGGAAAAAGATTCAGAAATAACATTTGTCTCTGGGCATTTGCCTTAAACTGCAAGTTCCTGGAGGGCAGGGCAGCCTGTGTTCCTATCTGGTTTTCCTTATATAGCACTAAGCAGTATGAGCAGGTGCTGTGGAATGTCATTTGGTACTGAGAACAATAAAGAAGCAAGAACACATATGATGGTAGGAGCCTAGCTCGCTGTCCTGCCTCTGAATTTATAAAAGGTCTCAGGAATGACATGCAGGATAAGGAAATATACAGCCTCTGAGCCTTAGTAACTACATACAACTCACGATGCAACTGTCAATCCTGCTATGTTAACTGGCAAATGTCCAAAGGAGGCATTAAATCATTGCCAGAGACCACTCAGCTTACATTACATTGTACTGAAGGGGGAGGAGGGGCAGATTTCAGAGTCCCACCTTCCTCCAAGCCCTTGCACTCTCCTCTATGTCTGCCCTGCAGCTCAGGCCTGGAATTTTATGTGCAGCAAAAAATCAAAGGTAAAATAAATGCCGAACAGCGATTGCTGTCATTGCCTTCCCCGCAGTCATTTCGCTATTAGCTGTTGGAGGAGCAGACCGTGTAGGTTGACGAGATCTGAGTAAGGATGAGGGATGAGATGTCAAGGCAGGGAAAGCGGCTGCCTGTGCGAGGCGGCTTTGACACGCGCTGCAGACATCACACGTCAGCTCGGTGGAGACAGCAAGCAAACCCAACTGCAGCCACAGAGGGGAAGCAAAAGAGGAGTGTGTGAAAAGATCAGCATATTGAGCCTGCCAATTATTTTCCTCCCTTTTCAACCCCACCCCCAAACACAAGTTCCTTAATATTAACAGTGCTGGAAATCGCAGCAATGAGCATGTTGTTGGGGTGAAACCGAACATTACTCTCCAAATGAGATCCTGGGTGTGAAAGCAGAAGGTCCTCTCTGTCTCCCAGGTCAGAATATTATCTGAGGCCAGCAGCTCTGCAACAGCTCTTAACCTCAAGAGAAAGGCCAAGAAAGCCACAGCACACCCTGGGACTGTTCAAATTATGGATATATACACACACACACACACACACACACACACACACACACACGAGATTATGATTAAGCTGGGGCTACAGCTTAAGTAGCATTCTCTTATTCCTCTGACTTGAATCCCTACACCTGTTACCCAAACCTCGCTCACTGTTCTCCTCCACAAAAACACATTATATCTGTGACATTGATATCAGTTTTGATATCAGAAGGATATGTGCCCAGGCAGCAGCATCACATATGTTGAAAGAGCTGCAACACTTGGAACTCTAACCTACTTTTATGAGACTTTTTTTCCTGCATAAGTCCCTTAGCCCACCCTTAAAGAAATATGACCAGCACCCATTCCCATCATTTAACTTTTCCAGATTAGAATTGAAAGCTCTTCCCAACTGTACTGCAGCAGGCAGAAACTAAGAGTTCTTTCTAAAGATTAAACCTTCTTAACCTTGAGGTGAAGAAATAAATATTATGTTGTTAAAGGATGAACCCCAGTCTAATATCTATTAAATTCTTCCTGGCGGATCTCCCAAATGGGCAAAAGGAAAGAATAATATTTTCTAGTTGTTAGATAAATGTAGGCAGGATTGGAGGAAAATAAATGAAGAGTACTTGCTTAGACTCTCGGATCACTAGTAACGCTGGAACATAATCTGAAGGGTTATTTAACCCCAGAGAGTTCGGGCCAGTGATGGAGGTCTCTGTGGGAGCAAGGTTTAGTCTCTGGATAATTGACTGGCAAGGCCTGGAAGTTAGTAGTGCCCCAGCAAGCAAGATGCATTTCAGAGAAAATCCTAATGGAAATTGGGAAGTCATCTATCAGCAAAGAACTGAGTAATCTTATCATGGGTTAGGGAGAAACAAGCAATTTCAGGAGCATTTGGGTAACTAAGATTTTACACCAGTATATGAAATACCAGGGCTAGGATTGTAAGACTGTGCAGGGGCTCCTGATAACTATTCATTCATGCGTTAAACTATTATTGTGTACCTATTATGTCCTACACTCTGTGATCATTGCTGCTAACTCAAAGACAAAGGGGATGTCATCTTTAAGCAGTTTACCATGTCTACCGGGAGAGACTGAAGAGTCAATACATGACAATTTCAGAAGGGAATGCTTCTGAAATGGAGTGAGGATCTCTCCTAATTTAGGTATCTACAGTAAGCAGAAACTGATAACTCTTTCTTTACAAATTTTTCTAAAATCTGCTGTACTCCTGGTATAATTCTCCATCTGAAAAAAATATCACGAGAGAAACGTTAAAGGAAATGTGAACTAGTAATTATATTATACAAGTGAATCCCACAAATAATCATATGAAACATAAAAAATTTCATTAACACCTAAGCCCGTCTGTATTTATTTTGTTTCATTCAATAGCACATCATGACTCTGTTTCCATGGCTCCAAAACAACATGTAAATTTGGTCAGGTCAGTCAAATAAAAAGTCAGATGAGTTTTTTAAAGACAAACAGACACAAACTGAAATCGTTGCTATCTTCATCCTTTATATGCACAGTCTAAAACCTATTTATTTCTCTTTATTGGCTGTTTCCTTTAATACTGATTCTCAAATCCCTTTTCTCTACTATTTTATATAATACACAACTTTCCCTGAGTTAAATTGCATACAATATCTTAATACATCATCTTCCAATCATTAATTTTCATCAGAGAGTGTCAGCAAGGAATTATGTCAGATTACTTGGACCAGATTTTTTCTCGTAAATCCATGCTAACCTCTATATAGCCTTCCTTTCTGTCAGAAATTTTCCATCTCTCTTAGAAGCTTCTTAAATATTTTTGAAAATAAGGTTTAAACTTACTCAAACTGCTCTTGTCTTTCTTCTTTAACAAACGTTTATTGAGTTTCTATTATTTGAAAAGCATTGAATAAAATATTGAGGATTAAGGACAAATATAGTCTCTGATTTATAGGTAGAGTGAGATTTTGCATGCTGTTTTGAAGAAAAGGCAAAAGTTATCCCATAACGACAAGAAGTTGTTCTCAGTTGGAACTGGGACCAACACCTCCTTGAAGGACTTGTTGAGAGGCCCAGTGCAGAATTTCCACCAACTGTTCAACCCTCCACTCATTCCCACATCAAAAAAAGTGAACCGTGGGGCCAGATGAGGTGGGTACTACAGTGTTTATGAAAAGAAGATAAAGGAATAAGACATGCTTCCCCTGTGAGAAGCCAAGATAATTATTTGTGAAGCCTGGAGGTTCCAAAAAGATGGAATTACTGACAACTGGTTCCCAGGCTGGGGGCTTGCTGAGCTGCAGTACCCCTAGGTCCATGCTGGCAACGCCCCAGGGAGGAGCATGTTAAGGGATCCTTGGGAGAGAGTTCTGGAACTCTGAAGGTATGTTGGTGTTATTTTTTGGTCTGTTTTCCCAGTCGTGGAGAGGAGGAAATAAGTGCTTCAGAGGTTTATCTCAAAGTTTATAGGTCATTCTTTAATATAAAGAAGGCTGCCTATTTCTGGCTTAGAGATTTATAAGGGATAGAGACCACTGGAGCAGCCCATGCCAATGGAAATTAAAGGGTTTGGCATTCCTAGGCAGCCTTTCCCAGCTCTTCACAGCCCTCAGAGCATGTGGAAAAGCATTCCACTTTCATCGAATAGAGTACAGAAATGAGCTGAGAATATCCCAGCAGTTTCTGAGCCAATAGATAGGATGTCTAATCCAAAGAAGTGTACTGCTGGAGAAGTGAAGGGAGACGTGGGTATTCCTTAAGGGAACGTTTCGATGACAGAGAAGGCTGGGGCAATGATAAATGCCACCCAGTGAAGACCAAGCACACCATCCGGCTAGAAACCTTAATGCCAGCAGACACTATCAACATCCTCAGCTGGAACCAGACTGGCCTAAGGGAAGATGTGAAACCACCACACATGGGCAGTCAAGTAAAAACACTTCTGCCTCCCCATATGCTTGCTTCCCTCTTGCCTACCACACCATAGAAGTCAATGCCTAGGAAAGGACTCAGGGGAGAGGAGACTCAGCACCAGGCCTCAGCCCCCACCTCCTTTACATCGCGCTTCCATGGCAACAGCTGAGGAGAAGATGAGATTTGATTGAGATTAATAGTAAAGCTTTTTAAATAAACACATTTCAGTCTCCAACTAGTGGTCATTATTTCATAAAACAAAATAATTTCTTGTATAGGTCAATTAGTTGCTACCTACATGCATATAAGCTTATTTTAATTTTTCTGTAATTTTTATATATTTAGGGGGTACAAGTACAGATTTCTAACATGCATACATTGCATAGTGCTGAATTCTGGGCTTTTTGTGTATCCATCACCTGAATAGTGAACATTGTACCCAAAGGTAATTTATCAGCCCTTTCCTCACTCCCACTATCCCACATTTTAGAGTTGCTAATGTCTATTATTCCATTCTGTATGTCCATGTGTTCCCACTTACAAGTGAGAAGATGGGGTATTTGACTTCCGGTTTCTGAGTTATTTCACTTAGCATAATGGTCTGCAGTTCCATCCATATTGCTGCTGAAGACACTTCATTCTTTTTTAAGGTTGAGTACTATTCCATAGTATACATATGCCAAATTTTCTTTATCTAATCCTCCATTTAGGGACATAGGTTGATTCCATACCTTTACTATTGTGAATAGTGCTATGATAAACATATGAGTACAGGTAACTTCTTTTTTTCTTCTTCTTCTTCTTTTTGAGATGGAGTCTTGATCTTTTGCCCAAGCTGGAGTACAGTGGTGCAATCTTGGCTCACTGAAACCTCTGCCTCCTGGGTTGCAGCGATTCTCCTGGCTCGGCCTCCCGAGCAGCTGGGACTACAGGTGCCTGCCACCATGCCCGCTAATTTTTGTATTTTTAGTAGAGACGGGGTTTCACCATGTTGACCAGGATGATCTCAATCTCCTGACCTCAAGTGATCCGCCTGCCTTGGCCTCCGAAAGTGCTGAGATTACAGGCATGAGCCACTGTGCCCAGCCGAGGTATCTTCTTGATATCATGATTTCTTTCCCTTTGGATAGATACCCAGTAGCAGGATTGCTTATACACATAGAAACTTAAAAGTTGCATCAAATGTTTGGTTACTTCAACAATTATCAAGATAATTGGCATTTTTCCCCTTTCATCAAATCGTTTGTCATCGTGCTTCTGTTAATCATTGAATATGACTTATTATAACTAGAAAAGAGCACATAGCATATACTGAAGTTCCTAAAATAAAAATTGATTTTAATGGATTGGTTTGATTAAAAAAATTCAAATGTACTTTATTTTCAGTTTTCCAAAAATATCACTAACATATCCTTTAAAATATTCACATTAATAATAAATACTACATTTCAAAAAAATACATTCATTGAAGAAGTTAAAGGAAGCTTCTCGATGACTCCTTGCAAAAATTATTTATGTCTGGGTATAACTGATTAGTGTGGCTACTTTGACTAAAGGAGAATAAATAACATTGCAAGAAAAGTGAAATGGATTTTAGGGATACAAAAGACATCTTGGATCTCAGAACTGGTGGAGAATTTTCTGGAGATTTCAAGAACCTAGAAGCAAGGAAGCCCTATAATCCCTCTCTTGGGGCCTCTCAATTTCTCTCTGGATTCTTGTTCCAGTGTCAGCTTTTCACTAAAGAGACTCTTAAGCTGTCATGGTTTATACTGGCTCATAAATTTGCTACAACACTCCGTATCCTGACTCTTTGACCTTAGGTTCCACGACCAACTGGCAACTTCCCTTCATGTTTCTTAGTTCAAAGAAACAACTGAGAAAACCGTACGGGTTCATATTTTTTGTTTAAACTATTAGATAACAGACAAAGCAGATATGGGCTACCCTTGGATCTTCGTCACTCAGACTTTTCCAGCAAGGTGGGACACAGTACTTGAAGAAATTGAGCCACCAGTAAACTCTAGTCCTAGGTCCCACCATGAAGAATCATATAACAACTGAGAAAAGGATTTTGACTAAACTTTATTTATATTATACATAGTTCTACTTCTATTGAATTTCATTAAAAGTAAAATAACCTTTTTAAAATCCATCTTATAATCTCACTTTGCGGCAGAAATTGAATCACTTTAAGTAAAGATTTTCCATCTTATTTTGTACCATGACATCACTGGGGACATCAAAGATTTCAAAGACCCTACAGGTCTTCTATCCCATATTTTCTTACTTAGTAGCTTCCAGAATTTTACTGGAATTTTAAATTTTTTATTGCAAGTAAATTATTTACACACAGTAGAATGGAAAATACAAACATTTTCATAGTATAGGTAAAACAGCATTTAAATCACCTGAAGAAAAATTGCAGTTGCCTCTACACTCTAAAAACCACTTCCTGCATGGAAAAGAGAGCTCATAACCACAAAAGAAATTCTACCCAGAAGGAAACTCTTTCTGTCATCAAACCTAACCACATCCCCTCCTGTTCTTTATTCAGTGGAAATTAAAAATAATCTTTCTGAAATGAGCTAAGAAAAGCAACACCTCCTTTCTTACACGGCCACCTCTTACTAAGTGCCTCCTAAGTTAAAGACTTCTTTTGTTACATATTGCTGAATTTGACTCAAAATTTGGAGGCCATTATGAGCTCAATTTCTCTTATCTAAAAAGGTTCTCAAGGTCAACTACAGGACTTCCTTGAAGCAAATTCAAATGACTTTGCTTTTGGGGTACAACATCTTTTTTTCATACAGCACCCTCAGTTTAACCTCATGAAACAATGAAGAATAAGAGGGCAAGAACCAGTTGGCCGGGCGCGGTGGCTCACGCCTGTAATCTCAGCACTTTGGGAGGCCGAGGCGGGCGGATCACAAGGTCAGGAGATCGAGACCACGGTGAAACTCCGTCTCTATTAAAAAATACAAAAAATTAGCCGGGCGCGGTGGCGGGCGCCTGTAGTCCCAGCTACTCAGGAGGCTGAGGCAGGAGAATGGCGTGAACCCAGGAGGCGGAGCTTGCAGTGAGCCGAGATCGCGCCACTGCACTCCAGCCTGGGCGACAGAGTGAGACTCCATCTCAAAAAAAAAAAAAAAAAAAAAAAAAAAAAGAACCAGTGGTTTCTACAAACTAAACGTTAGTATTTTGTTTCCTTATGATAGGCCTAATTGTAATATACTAACTAAAATATAAGAATGTATTTTCATTCTTTCCTGTTTTTGAACATAAAATGACCAAACTATCAGTTCTATCTAATTAACAATGCCATGCTAATTTCACAATAGTATTTCCAAAATGACACAAAAGGTGAATATGCTTCCAGAAAACATTAAAGATAACTCATTTGCAATACATTTGCAAAGATGAGACTCCAGGAAGGAGTAATAACAAATGCAGATCCAAGTGCATTTGGAGGATCAGGAATGGATTGAACAGCACCTCCATTCTCTCCAGGTAGGACAGAGTTGACAGGTAAAAGTAAGTAAGTTAAAATGTTCTGATGCATTCCTGAAGTATGAACAGCCTTCCTCAGCCACCTCTAGCTCATTCTCCTCTAGTACATTCTTTCTCTTCCCAGTTAGGGACCTTGAAGCTGGTATTCTTACAGGAAATGCAGTCTTATCAATAATTCCCACACATGGCTGGGCACCAAAACCACCAGGATTAGTTGCTAAAAACACAGGATCATCATTCTCAGCAAACTATCACAAGAACAGAAAACCAAATACCACATGTTCTCACTCATAGGTGGGAATTGAACAATGAGATCACTTGGACACAGGAAGGGGAACATCACACACCGGGGCCTATGGTGGGGAGGGGACAGGGGGGAGGGATAGCATTAGGAGATATACCTAATGTAAATGATGAGTTAATGGGTACAGCACACCAACATGGCACATGTATACATATGTAACAAACCTGCATGTTGTGCACATGTACCCTTAGAACTTAAAGTATAATAATAAAAAATAATAATAATAAAAAAATTTTTTAAAACACAGGATCTTGGGACCACCCTGGTCATTTTGAATCAGAAACCTGAAGGTAGATATAGGTAATCTGTATTATCTAGCTAATTCCTAAGCAACCAGCCTGGTTCCAAACCCAAATCAAGCACTTGGGAGCTTCTGCCTGCATGTAATGTTTAGGTTCCCTTCCTCAGGTTGTGTGGCTATTGGCAGGAGAATAAGGAAAACAAAAGGATTTCGGTAAGCCAACAGCAAAATTGGCAAAAAACAACACAATTCATACACACACACACACACACACACACACACACTGTGCAAATGGCTGCTTGACACATGAAAAAATGATCCTCCTCATAACAAGACTAATACCCATGAAAACCACACCGAGATATCATTTCTTACCTGTCAGATTGGCAAAAATTAAAAAGTATGACAATACATTCTGTTGGTAAGGCAGCAGGGGATACAAGAACTCTCATACATTTATAGTGAGGATGCAAACTGATGTGATCTTAATGGAGGGGAATTTGGCAATGCCTAACAAAACTACGTAGAGTATTCGTTTGCATCTGAACCCAGCAATCTCTCTTCTAGGAATTTACACTGAAGAAATACTTCCAACAATATCAAAATATGTGTGCACATCTGTTTCCAATAATTGCAAAATCCTCACTCATCCTCTACCATTTTACCTGTGCCCGGTTCATGGCTAGAAAAACACATTTCAGTCAATGAGAGTGCATCCACGTAGATAAGATCCTAGAGATACCTAAATTCGTGGTATGAGGAAAACTAAAGTTATACTTAAGAAATATGGCCTCCCAAAAAAACAGTACCTGGCTGGGCGCGGTGGCTCAAGCCTGTAATCCCAGCACTTTGGGAGGCCGAGACGGGCAGATCACGAGGTCAGGAGATCGAGACCATCCTGGCTAACCCGGTGAAACCCCGTCTCTACTAAAAAAAATACAAAAAACTAGCCGGACGAGGTGGCGGGCGCCTGTAGTACCAGCTACTCGGGAGGCTGAGGCAGGAGAATGGCGTGAACCCGGGAGGCGGAGCTTGCAGTGAGCCGAGATCCGGCCACTGCACTCCAGCCTGGGAGACAGCGCGAGACTCTGTCTCAAAAAAAAAAAAAAAAAAAAAAAAAAACCGTACCTCACAGAGGCTGCACCAGTGCTTTCCAGAAACATTTTTCTCATGTACAGAATTTTCTTTGGGTGAGATCCACCCTAGAAAATTAAATATGAAGAGAAGGAAGATTCCAGATTTTCTTCAGAGTCTCTCTGCACTGACTCTGAGAAGCCATCTCGGACATCTAGATGTTGGCCTTCCTGCGTGGTTCTGCCTCTGGCTCTGCCTTCCCTGCGGTGCTCTTTGGTCTGAGTGTCTGGTTTACACATAATTTCATCAAGGGCATTAAAATTTCATCGCCAGGCCCTTGAGGAAGCTTCCCTTCACATACCCACCCAAGAGCCAAGCAACTGGCTTTGAATGTACTTTTTTGTTAATTAAAAAAAAAAAAAAAAAAAATTACAAAATTAAGGCAGAGGTTACCGTGTAATGACAACTATGGGAAGTAGAAAATAGTGACACATAACAGCCTGCATCCCACTACTCAGAATTAAGCTTTTTTTCCTTTCTATTTACTTTTATTTTATCATTTTTTTTGTAATTGATTTTAAAAAGTGTATGTATGGTGTACAATGTGATGTTTTGATATATGTATGCATTGTGGAGTGATTAAATCAAGCTAATTAGCATGTCCATCTCCTCACATACTTATTTTTAGTGGTAAAAACATTAAAAATCTGCTCCCTCAGCAACTCATAAATACATGCGTTGTTATTAACTAGGGTCAACCTGCTGTTTAATAGAGCTCCAGAACTTATTTGATCCTGTGTAACTGCGATTTTTTATCCTTTAACCAAAATCTCCCCATTCCCACCCACCCCAGCCCTTTGTCAACCCCCATTATATTCTCTGCTTCCATGAGTTTGGCTTTTTGGAATTTCATACAAGATCATGCCATAGTTCTCTTTGTTGTCACAAATGACAGGATTTCCTTTTTTAAGACTGAATAGTATTCCATTGTGTACATATACCACCTTATCTTTATTCATTCATTCATTGACGGACACAGGTTGATTCCATATCTCAGCTAATATGAATAATGCTGCAATGAATATGGAAATGCAGATTTCCCCTTAAGACACTGATTTTGTTTCCGTTGAATATATGCCCAGAAGTGGAATTGATGGATCATATGGTAGTTCTATATTTAACTCTTTGAGGAAAATCCATACGCTTTTCCATAATGGCTGTACTAGGCTTTTATTTTTTATTGCATTTTTTTCAGGCATACTGTCTCAGCAGCTCTCACTTAGTAATTCATCATTAAATAGTTTTTTGAATTCAAATGTATAGAACTTTATTGCAATTTAAAGGCATATACATATACAAACACACACACACACACACACACATATATATATAGCTAAATTAACCAAAATGGCAAGTGGTCAAAACTTTAGTGCATCCTAATTAGTTTCTTCCATTCCTCCAAAAGTTAGGGCCTAAAATAATGCAGTAACTTCTGGAGTAGTAGCAATATGTGTACTGGATTATGCTTTCTTACAAAAGTGATTTTTTAACAGGCACCAAGTAGAAAGAATCTGCATCATTTAAGAGTCCCCTGTGTGGAAGAATCTGTTCTATTTTATGCTTGTTGATTTGAAAGGGTATTTCAGAAAGAATGGGAAAATGAGCCCAGGAGATCAATATTCTGAACAATTAACCTATAAACAAATAAATAACACAGTATATGGGCTACTTAATGTCACATCTCTATAGACAGACAACAATACATTTGTAAGCAAGCTTGACATGATGGATACAACTAGATTAGTGGCATACTTTGCCGAAACAAAAGCACATGTGTTTTCTTTCATTGTTCCACATTGTGAGAGATGCTTTCTGCCTTTCCCTCTCTTTAATCCTCTCACCCTGATCTTCATCAATAATTTGGACATTTATATAATAGCTTTGCAAAAGAAAAGGCAAAGGCAAACTTACCCATTGTGAGACTCAAGTTGAAGCCATTTTTTAGGACTCCAAGGGAAATACCACACAAAAGACATAAGAAGCTATGGCTCGCCTAGTTTCCTGAAGATGGTCTTGGACCTGTATGTGCACCCACAGCTTATCATTTTGGTTATAAATCAGTGGTTCCCAACTATTACTGTACATTAGAATCTACTCAGAGGTTTGTAAAAATACTCACTTCTCCCCCCACCTACCCACCCAGCCAATTGACATAGAATCTCAAAAAGTTGGGCTCAAGATGTTTAGTTCTTAAAAACTTTCCAGATTTTTTAAAAAATCTATCCCTGAGGCACAGGGATAGTTGAGATTAACTTCATTAAATAAAGAAACATCCTTTTTGTTCCAGTCTACAAACTGTATCAATAAGCCCAAAACCTTACAAGCCACCAATATTACCCTTTCTTGCCTACTGGAAAAGTCTAAGTGAAATTATTATTTAAGAAACCTTGACTGGATCCTAGGAAGCACGGGTTCTGAAAGATATTCATTTATGCCAGAAATAAAAGTTATCATAAAACCAGAATAGAAAATTTTAACGACCAAGAATTTGCAGAAAACACATTGATAACATATCTCCTAGAGATAACCCAATTTCAGTAAATTTGAAATATATATCTGGTCTTAAGTATCTATTTTTATATTTTAGAAAATATGTTCTAGTATTATTATCTACTTGCTTAGGTGTTTTGAGTTGCATGAAATATAGGAACCATATTAACATAGAATTGAGATATTTATATAAAATGTAAAACCTTGCACAGTTGTCCTAAATGAAAGAGAAGAAATACAATAAACTAGTGTTATTTTCCTCGACTTTGGTCCTTATCAACTCTTTATAATCGTTTCCCTTTCTATGAGTGGTAAGAATTCATGAGATTGTAATATAGAACAAATCTTCCAAAGAGGATGACACTGCTTTTTAAATAACAAAGACTAAATTAATTATTAAAACAAAATATAAAGAAATTTACAAGGGAGACATTTCATGAAAAATGGCTACTTGTTCTTTGAAAGAAAGAAAAGGTGTTGCATATTCTTTATCGACTACTTCCTCCTCTGGGGGAAAAGAGAGGTGAGTGCTTTGACAAAATTTATGTGAGCAGGATGAAATAATGGAGACAATGCCAGCTGCCAAGGAGATCAAATGCACAGAAAAGAAAAATACAAGCAGTAGGTGTGGGGGGAAGAAAGAAAAGCATTAAAAATTAAAGCCAGACAATAACTGCAAGAGAGAATTTAACATCTGAAAAGACTTTTGAACTACAGATAGTGCTAACAATGGAAGATGCATCTAGAGAAAACAAAGTAAGGGAAAGAGCAACCGAAAAGAGTTTTAAAAAATAAGTAGAATAAAAATTACATCATTTGGTTTTATCATTTTAATGAACATAAGCCAAAGGGTAAGGTTACAGGCAAAGGTTTATTTCACCTCTGTACTTTCATCAGTTCCCAAGTCAACAAATACGTGGACAGAATAACACAATCTTGAAAGCAAAAAACAGAAATGGGCACTAAAGCTCAATGTGTATGTTATTGCTGACATGTTAAATCTTTGCTTTCAGACACTTCAAAATATTTGCTTCTGGAATCTTGTGTACCAATCTGTATTTTGACTCAGCAGTCCATTGGCCAAATTTTTGTCGAGGCTTATCTTCAGCTTTTTCAGTTTCACATGGCAAGGGAAACACTGGAGTAATCTGCCTGCTTTATAAAGGAAAGTCCAACTCAGCCCAGCCTGCTGTTGCTTTGCAGGTTGCCTTGGGGCGGAGTGGAAGAAGTGTTGCTAAAGAGACACAAGAGACTTCAGTGGGAACCACATTTTTCTGCACACCAATACCAAAGCAATGTGCTGCTTTGAGGTGAAACAAAATTGTAAATAGTTCTCACCTTCATCCCTCTCCATCTCCACTTTGTAAAATAAAAATATGATGGTTTTTGTTTTGTGTTGTTTTAATTCAGGTTATTTTCTTTGTGGAAGGTGTGACTGTTGGTAGCAATTTAGAAAACTGGCACTTTTTGTATACTTGACTTAAATATATGTTTGTCTTTTATTATTCCAGCTCAGGGAACCCTATTCCTAGATCACTGCCCCATAGGACTATGCAATAGGTTATAATAATTGACATCAAAGAATACTATTGTACATGCATTCTATGCAAGGAATGCATTCAATCTAAGGCAGTGGTAAAAGTGATCATTGTTATCTGAAATCTTTGCTGAGATTTTTTTTGAGAGTACATATAAATAAGCTCAAAACACTCATAGGTATTTATTTCAATTTTTCTATAAGTAAAATGTTCATTTAAGGCTGTGTTTTATATTAACTTGTGATTAATAAATAACTCAAAATTCCCCATATAGGTACTTTGGATTCAATAATCTTTGAATTTTTAATTTCCCAGAAGACATGGGTGACTAATGGGGGAAAAAGTAACTTACAAGTACAAAAGCTGTGAACGTTTATGCAACTAACCTAGTACTATTGAGTAAAGCTCTCTAAGCATTTAGTCAACAGCTATTTATTAAGCATCTACTCTGTGCCTGGTAGTTTACTACAATCATTTCTTAGTCTTGTCAATGAAACTGAATTGCATTTGCTTCCAATAAACTCCTAGACAAGAGGAGAAACAAAAAATTATACCATTATTATATTAGTGGTCCTTATAGAGTGATCCCAGATCAGCATCACCAGGGAACTTGCCAAAAATGTAAACTCTGAGACCCTACCTCAGACATTCTCAATTAGCAATCACAGAGCAGAACCCACCAATCTGTGGTTTAGCAAATTCCCTAGGTGATTTTAATGAATACCAAATTTGAGAATCACCATATTAACACATGTACTTCAAGGCAGTCACCATACCATGAATAACTAATGATGTGTTCTTTACTCCTCCTTGGGAACTAGTTCATACACTTTCAGAGGTGATTATTGAGATTTGAAAAGTGAGGCAGGTGACATGGGAAGGAAGTTGCAGGCAAAAATCAATGGGATAAATAAAAACCTGTAAGAAATTATTTTGCATATAAAGTTTAAATGTTTGCTGTATACTGCTTAAATGAGATTTTTTTAAATAACATCCTTGAGTAAGGTGGGCTTGTAACTGCAAGCCCTAAAACAATTTATTCTAGTTGTGTGGCGATTGCTATGGACATGAGATGATCACATATGGCAGGAGGGCAAAGTCCAAGTAAGTTGCCTCCACATAAGTTCTGCTCACTGGACAATTTATCTGGGGCCGAAAAAACTTTTAACTGTTGAAAATGTTGTCATGAGCTTGATATGCTCCTGACATGCAGGCACCATGTCTCTATTATTTTCACATTTTGGCTTCTGTCTTTGGAAAAAATAATTGATGGTGAAGGAACTCAGAAAATATATGTATATTTTATGTCATTCTAAGTGGTCAAGTGCTGAAAGCAATATTCAGGCAAAGCTGCAGCTGATGCCGAATATCAAATTCATCATAGCTTCTGGGATTTGACAATAAATCTTAAATTTTAGCAAAAAACTATTACTACAATTTTATTATTAACAGTTCAGGAGTCAATTTTTAAACGCTTGATATAGTACAGGAACAATCATTTTTTAGCCTTGTCAATGGCTGAAATGCTTCTGTGGTCACTGCACTGTAAATTTATGATACTAAGTAGACACTTAATTTCAACCAAGATAAGTAGAAGAACAAGATATCTCTTGGGTGTCTCACTTTTCTCCAGCACTTATTTCTTTTCTTCATACTCTACAATTCTAAATCAAAGGCGATTTATTATAGATGTTGTTGAACAAGATTTTGAACACCTTTTTTTTCATAAAATATTAAGATGGAAAAGTTGGCATTCTGCTTTAATTCAACCTCAGATGATGTGAAGAATAATCAAATAGACTTTTTTCTTGAAAGATAGGACTAATGCATGTGGCTACACAGCTACAAGAGAGCAGAAATTTATTCTGTTCACTGATGCTCCCAAGTATGTAGAAAAGTGGTAATAAGCACATAATAAGTATCCAACAAGCTACAAGAGAGCAGAAATTTATTCTGTTCACTGATGCTCCCAAGGATGTAGAAAAGTGGTAATAAGCACATAATAAGTACCCAATAAGCTACAAGAGAACAGAAATTTATTGTGTTCACTGATGCTCTCAAGTATGTAGAAAAGTGGTAATAAGCACGCATAGGTACCCAATAAGCATTGATGGAATAAATGGAAGGTCAAATGAATTTAAATAACTACAAACTAAAAACGGTTCTTAAAGTTTTTTACTTATTTATTTATTTTTGAGATGGAGTCTCACTCTGTCTTGCTCAGGCTGGAGTGCAGTGGTGCAATCTTGGCTCACTGTAGCCTCTACCTCCCAGGTTCAAGCAATTCTCCTGTCTCAGTCTCCTGAGACTACAGGTGCGTGCCACCACCGGGCTAATTTTTTGTATTTTTAGTAGAGACGGGGTTTCACCATGTTGCCCAGGCGGGTCTCGAACTCCTGACCTCAGGCGATCCACCCACCTTGGCCTCCAAAAGTGCTGGGATTACAGGCATGAGCTATGGTGCCTAGCCTAAAGTTTATTTTGAATATTACAACTAGTAGTATGCCAAACAACTTCACAGTATTCAAATTACGGTATATAGCCATGAAAATGGTTAAAGAGAAGATAATGAGGATGAACCAAAAATTAAAGAATACTCTTGAGTCACAATAATTAAAACAGCAGGATAGTAATGGAGTATTATTCAGACAGACTAAAGGAACCAAATACGAAGTCTAAATGTAGCCTCAAATACATGTGGGAATTGTATGTACGATAAAGGTAAAATCTCAAATCACTTGGCACAAAGATGGGCTTTTTAATGAATGGAGTTGAGACCTATGAATGGCCATATGGTAAAAGATCAGATTGTTTTCATACCGCATACCAGAGCAAACTCCAATGAATCAATAATGTACTAGAAGAATATATATCAAAATTTTTATGATCTTGGAATGGGAAAGACTTTTCTAACTGTGACTTAAAATCTACAAGCTATAAAATAAAATGTAAATTCAAATGCATAACTGCATTAAAAAACAAACTTTTGCACAGCAAAAAATCCAAGCTAAAAGATAAATGAAAAAATATATATATTTACGATTCATATAATGGACAGGGGTTTATCTTCTTAGTATACGAAAAGCTCTTAAAAATCTAGAAGAAAAGTAATAAAAACCCAATGGAAAAATGGATAAAGGATATAATAAGAAGGCTCACAGAGAAAAAAAAAAAAGATATAAATTGTCCTGAAATATACACAAATGTACTCAACTTCAAACATAAGAGGTGCAATTTTTCATCTCTTATATTGCACAGATCCAAAAATTTGACAATACATTATGTTGGTAAGTCTTTACAGTAATAGGTGCTTACATATCTTGCTAGTGAAAATGCAAAATAGTACAATTCCTATGGAAATTTGACAATGCATGAAAAATTTATAAAAACTTTGACCAGGCAATTTAGGAACTTATCCGTGAACGCTTGAAATGTATAAGATTATACATTATCTAATTTTAAAAGTTAAGAAAATATGCAAATGTCCACCGAAAGAAAACTGTTCAAACAAACTATGATGTTATTAATGGAACAATACCTAATAAAAAAAGAATGAGGAAGCTCCCTTCACACTGATGTAGAGAGATCTTCCGGTTATATTGTTTAGTAAAGAAAGAATGACTGTTTACATGTTTACAGTATGCTACCCACTGAGTAATAAATTACAGAAGATAAGAATGTATATTTGAATTTGCTAATATCTACAATAAGAAATACTGAAAGTACATGCAAAAAGATATAGAAGTAGGAGAACTGACAGAGACAGGAGTAAAGCAACTTTGATATGTTTGCTTCCAGTACATTATTGAGTCACTGGAGTTTGCCCTAGTATGTGGCATGAAAATAATTTGATATTTTACCATATGGCTACCCAAGGTCTCGACTCCATTCATTAAAAAGCCCATATTTACGCCAAGTGATGTTTTTATCTTTATCATACATGCAATTCCCACATAAAGCAAATTTAAAAAGCACACATTTAGTATACTTTTTCCAATCATACATTATTCTTTAGATGTAAAGAATTGGAAATAATAAAAAGAAATTGTGCAATCTATATTATTCTTCTCTATTGTTATTTAAATAATTTTAAAGATCTATTAACTGACAATGACTAATTTTTTCTAAAATTATACTCCTAATAAATTATTTTTAATATTTACATTAGCCATAATTTTCTCAATTTCAACTTTAAAACAAAAATTCTTTTGTGATCATAAAATTGCAGCATTTCACTTTTGTATCTGTTTTTATTGATGGAAGTTTTTTTGATATCACCTCAACTTTTATTTTAGATTCAGCAGGTACATGTGCAGGTTTGTTACATGGGTATACTGTGTGATGCTGAGGTTTGGGATATAAATGATCCCATCACCCAGGTGGTGAGCAATACCCAAATGTTAGTTTTTCAACTCTTTCTTCCCACCCTTCCTACCCCTCCAAGTAGTCCCCAGTGTCTGTTGTTGCCATCTTTTTGTCCATGAGTACCCAATGTTTAGCTCTCACTTAGCAGTGAGAACGTGCAAAATTTGGTTTTCTGTTCCTGTGTTAATTCACTTAGATGCTCTTAAATGCTCTTGAATTCACTTAAATGCTCACTATATGACAATGACCTCCAGCTGCATCCGTGTTGCTGCAACGGACGTGATTTCATTCTTTTTTATGCTGTATAGTATTCCATGGTGTATATGTACTACATTTTCTTTATCCAATCCATCACTGATGGACATCTAGGCTGACTGCATGTCTTTGCTATTGTGAATAGTGCAGCAGTGAACGTGCAACTGCGTGTGTCTTTTTGGTAGAATGATTTGTTTCCTTTTGGATATATAGCCAGTAATGGGATTTCTGTGTTGAATGGTAGTTCTGTTTTACATTCTTTGAGAAATTGCCAAACTGCTTTCCACAGTGGCTGCACTGATTTACATTCCCATCAATAGTTTATAACTGTTACCTTTCTCCATAGCCTCACCAGCATCTGTTATTTTTTGACTTTTTAGTAATAGCCACTCTGTCTGGTGTGAGATAGTATCTCATTGTAGCTTTGATTTGCATTTCTCTGGTGATTACTGGTGTTGAACATTTTTTCAATGTTTGTTGGCCACGTGTATATCTTCTTTTGAGAAGCGTCTGTTCATGTCTTTTGCCTACTTTTTAATGCGGTAATTTGGTTTTTGCTTGTCGAATTTTTTAATTTCCTTATAGATTCTGGACATTAGATCTTTGTCAGATGCATAGTTTGTATTTTCTCCCCTCCTGCAGATTGTCTGTTTACTCTGTTGATGGTTTCTTTTGCTGTGCAGAAGCTCTTTAGTTTAATTAGGTCCCACTTGTCAATTTTTGTTTTTGTTGCAATTGCTTTTGAGGTCGAGTCATAAATTATTTCTCAAGGCAGATGTGCAGAATGGTGTGTTTTAGGTTTTCTTCTAAGATTCTTATAGTTTGAGATCTTACACTGAAATATTTAATCCATCTTGAGTTAACGTTTGTATATGGTGAAAGGCAGGGGTCCTGTTTCATTCTCCTGCATGTGGCTAGCTAGCTATTCCAGCACTTTTGAATAGGGAAGTCCTCTCCCCATTGACTACTCATGTTCCTTGCTAGCTCCACCACTCCTGCCCAACCTCACAATTTTGGGAGACCTACACCAACTCATTTCATTATTTCATTCAGTCTTCTAGCTTTAAATGCTCACTATATGACAATGAATACCAAATTTAAATCTCTAGACCAGATCTCTCTTCTGAACTCAAAACGGAACATCTAATCTTCCTTCTCAAAATGATCCACTCAATCCTCATTTTAATTGATGAGGAATCATCTTTGACTCCTCTTTTTTAAATCTCACTATTCTGAGATTTGATCAGCTTCACTTTCAACCTTAACTTCTTGTCGCTGCCTTCACTATGACACTCATTCAAACTACCACCATCAGTGACCTAAATGACTGCAATAAGCTCCTAATTGGATTTCCTCCTACAATCTCCTTTCCACATAGCCCCCATTTAACACATAAATCAGGTTGTGTCATTCCTCTGCTCAAAGTTTTTAATGGCTCCCTTTCCCACTCAGGAGCCAAAGCCCTCAGAATGTTCTACAAATTCCCATATGATCTGGCTTTCCATTATTCATCTAACTTGGTCTCCTATCAATCTTCCCTCATTCTCCAATCCAGCACATTGACGTTACACACTCCAGATATCTGCTTAGCTAACTCTCTCTCCTCCTTTAAATCCTTGTCCAAACGTTGCCTTCTCAATGAAATCTCTTGTAACAATCCTATTTAAAAGCACACCATGTCTCTTATCCCCAGTATTCCAAATATCTTTGCCTTGGGCATTTTTTTTTCAAGTCACTTACTGCCTTCTATACAGTTTGCTTATTTATTATGAGTATTGCAAATTTTTATGTATCCTTTCTCTACAATGTAAGCTCCATGAAGGAAGGAATTTTTCTCTGCAGACACCTCAAATGTCACTGCCACATAGTAAGGACTTAACACAATATTTGTTAAATGAATATATGAATTTGTGTTAACAATAGAGCAGAAAAGTGTCTAGTTTGGAAATAGGCAAGTCAACTATATCAAATAGGAGAAGTCATTATTTTCTGTCAATTTTAATCAACACACAAAACTAATATTGAAGGGGAAACACTAAAGAAAGATTTAAACAGTTTGAAAATAGTCTTTTAAAGGAAAAAGAATATAAATAGCTATTTTTAGCAGACTTCTATTGGTGGATATTTAACT
The DNA here is from genome assembly GCF_047675955.1 of Chlorocebus sabaeus. Lineage (NCBI taxonomy): Eukaryota > Metazoa > Chordata > Mammalia > Primates > Cercopithecidae > Chlorocebus > Chlorocebus sabaeus. The sequence goes on from NC_132917.1 coordinate 35,938,799, forward strand.
TATCTGTAGTTTAATGACATATCTATTTCCATTTTTATTCATATGTGGTTGCCTGTTTGTGTAACACGCCTCTAGAATGAATTACTGGTAGTGGACTCACTGGGTCATAAAGTATGTACATTTTAAATTTTAAATGACATTACCAAATTGCCTTTTATGAGTGTGCATCTACTTACAATGACATTATCAGGGTATATACATGCTTATATGTTATAAGTTTTCTATAATAGCCTCTTTAGTATTGCAATAAAAGAAATATTAATACATGCACATGAAAAACATAGCTATTTTAATTATTGGTACTTTTACAAAATATTTCAATAAAGGATAAATATAATAACCAAAAGGGAAGTGAGAGTTAAATGGGGAATGATGACTGAATGAATTATGAAGAAATTAATAAATGGCTGTATGAATTAATGGAGGGATGGATGGATAGATAGGTGGGTGGGGGGATGAATAGATAGATGAATGCGTGGATCAATGGGTGGATGGATCGATGGGTGAGTGGATGGATGGATAGATGATTACAGGAATATTCAATGAGTAGATACTTAGCAAGAGGTGGTAAACATGCAAGAGGGGCAAATGGGAAAATAGAGTTACCTGGTTCTATGGAATAAGCAGGACACCATCAGAAAAGTAACTCTGCTTTGATAGGGAAAAAAAAAGCTAATTGAAGGAAACAATTGAAAATCATGTTTTGTTTCTTTTCAAACTAGTTTCAAGAGAATAACATGAATTAGTATATAGAAAGTATCAACAAAAGCTTCATTTCTCACCAAGCAAGACACTCATGACTGCTTGAATAAAACAAGTGTCAGTGTGAAGCTGACTGGGAATCAGATGGTGATGTTTCTAAAATTAAATTGCAAACTATGTTCTCATCTCGCACATCCCAGCATAGTCACTGCTTCAGAGATGCAGAGTAACTTGGAAGATTTGGGCATTAAAAGTAATGACTAACCTTTAGCATAGGGAACTCTTCTCAAAGAGGGCGGATGTTTTAAATCCATAAAAATCATCATGAAAACAAGAGAAACCCCTGACATTACCTGGTCACCTCAATCAGCATATCTCAGATTCCCTTTCCTTCACAGAAAAGTGACCCCAGGCCCTAATGTGTTCTGACTGGATATTACCTTCCTAAGAATATATGACATAGAAAATCCTCTTTGTCTCTACTGCCTCTGTAGAAGTTCTTGTTCTCTCTCTTTCTAATCAATGTCAGAACCTGAGATTATTAAGAGAGCCTCTCTCAATCCCTTGAACAACATTATCTCCTTAGAGAATCATGAAAGAATATGTCTTATACATGTACTAGAAAATTTGCGTGGAACTATGCCTGGCTGACAAAAACCAGGGGGAATGAAATGAACATGTGTTTAGAAGTCAGAGAGACCTGACTTTGAATCTTGACTCTGCTATTTCTAGTTGGATAAATCTCTGAGCCTCTAGCTCTTCATCTTGAAATACTTAACACTGATGTGTCACATACTAAGTTGGTCTATAGAAGCACTAACACACTATAGCCTTCCATTTTTGAATAATGGTCCTCTAGATAAAATACAAATGGAAAAACAGATGTACCTTTTTAATCTGTCATTATATATTGATTATTGATTTGAGGAGTTGAGTAATTTGAAATTTACTTATTCCAAAATTTTACTGGTCAAGAAAGCCAAGTACTTCTGTCAGTTGTTGCATATGTAGAGAGCATTTTGGTATTCTTTCACTGATGAAGTTCAGGGCACCTTCTAAATTTATGAAACATCCATTTAAGCAGCTGGTTATTCATTAAATAAAAATAAAAATGCACCACTTTTCCCTGGAAATGCTAATAAATGGGAACAGGTGATGATCCCAAAAGAGATTATGATTATAAATGAATGTATTGAAATTCTTCACTATTTTTATAGAGGCATCAAAATAAAAATACATAAAAAGTGAAAAAGGAGCTCATGGAGCCCCTGGAATACACTGGGGACCCTAGGGTAATGGCTCACCTGCATGTCCCACTCCATTTAGATACCACATTCTAAATGGAAATTCACCAGGATCAAAACTAATATTCTTTCTGCATCACTTCTTAAATTTACCACCTGAAAATTTCTAGTTAGTAGCAATAGAGCAATTTCTAAAACTCAAATTCTAATCATTACTACATGAAAAGGCAACATTTTGTGAAACTCCTGTTGAAATGTCTGCCTCTAACTATGGGGACCAAGCAATAATTTATGAGACAGAAACATGGAATTCTACTCGTTTGACAAGTAAGGAAATAGAAATTAATTGGCTTGAAACTACACTAAGTATTTTGACCTAAATGATCATATTTGATCAAAAACTCAAGATTCAACTTACAGCTTCCCATCAGTTGTCAATACTTTTTTATTAGAAAGGTGCTTAGAAACTAGAAAACAAGTCAAGTCATTTGAATTTAGCAGTGCAACAACTGGGAGATGGTTTTCTGCTTTGCTCCTTATCCCTCACCTTACCCAAGTGACCAATGAACTTTTCTGCACCATTTTCTCTTTGCAGATGCCCACCACAATCATGGAACTGAAAAGTTCCAGCACCCAAATGGCAAAGCAAGGTCAATAAAAAGGACAATACTTTCATTGTCAGCCAGACTCAAGAGTTGCTTTTAGAATTTAGGAGCAAGAGATGCTGAACTGTTATGAGTTGCTGTGATGATGCATAATTAGATGGTGATTTAACACAGAGCTAAAAAAAATAAAAATGACAGTAATCATGGGGGGGAAGAATAAAATGCCAATGAAAGCAGTTAAATGAGCTGAAGTACCTGATGTTTTTGTGATGTATATCTGTTAGTAATCTGTCAGACGGTAACAATAGAGGTAATTTCACAAATAACAGGGATTCATCAATTCACAATAGCACTCACTGGTATTTAAGACCAAAGAAAAGGAATTGTATTTGGCTTATCAACTTAAAGAAATAGTTATGAAACTTGGGCCTAGCCTACACATTACAAAGTGAAATGGAGAACTGATCCTTAATCAGGAAAATTCAAAGCTGTATAAATCTGAGTTATAATGACTTTCAAGGTACATTATTGCTTTAGAGAAAGCTGCACAAAATTAAGAAAAGGTTAATAATGGTGTTTTATGGGTAAGACAGATAGACTGCTTCCTGTCACCTTCGGAATACTCTCTGGCTGTTGCATTCCTCTCTAGCTTTACTTAAACACCCATCAAAAACATTCAAAATTCTAGCCATGGAAAGCCATCCTCATTACCGCCATTGAGCATAGCTTTTTCACACCTGTGCACATGTGATTTCTCCTAACATTTCACTAGGATAGCAACTCATCCCTCAATGTTAAGTTCAAGCGACATTTCTCCCAAGGTACTCCTGCTGACTCTGGTCTCCTTATCCTCCAGAATGCCCATAGATTGCTGCTCACCATTTCCATCCTACCACATGGCATTCATCACTGTATAATAACTGATTTGCAGCTCTTTCTTTCACACTAGCTGGGAGTTCCAATAAGAACAATGATTGCATTTCTTTGCTGTTTCCTCCATCCTTGAGACATAATACATGCACAACAAATGTTGATGAATGAATGAATGAATGAATGAGAGAATTAAAGTATCAACAGTGAGAAAAATATGTATTGAATCACTCTCCTCACTATCATTCTCTTCCCAGTATCTATGAAAGACACATAAGGGGAACTGTCCATAAGTTCCTCCTTATTCAAATATTGCTTCTAACTCAAGGGATAATTTCAAAAACTTTTAAGAGTATGTTGACTCAAAATGTCCCTACAACTACAGTGAATGAAAAATGGGAGAGTGATTAAAAGACACATGCAATATGACTTATTTTATTTAAATCTGGCATTTGAAAAGATTTATATTATACTCCATGATAAAAGGAGAGTAGCAATATAATCCTAGCTAATGATTTTCCTTTTTTCTGTTATTCAGCTGTTATTATATTTATTATATATGTTTAATTAGAAGTTGCAATAATTTTTAATGTTTTATATATATATATATGAGATATTGTCTTTCTCTGTTGCCCAGGCTGGAGTGTGGTGGCATGATCACACATTGCTGCAGCCTCAGATTCCTGGGCTCAAGCAATCTTTCCCAACTCAGGCTCCAGAATCACTGGGAATACAAATTCATGCCACAGAATTGCTATAATTTAGAAAAATCTCAAAGTTGTTGAAACATAAAAATGTGAGACTTCTCCTACTCTTTTTTTCTAAACCACAAGACATTTTTAAATCTCTTTATTTTCAGTACTACTATATAACAAACAGCACCTTGTTTTCCCCAAAGAAAACAAAGTGCAACAGAAAAATGATCAATGTAGTAATTAAAAATCAAAGTAAAAAATGTTATAAGCCTTTAAAAAAGTCATAAAATGGTGTGTTTATTTGAAGAAAAGAGGATATTTTATGTGCATCACTATTATGGGAAGTACAATTTACAATTTATCAATATGAGCATGTAAAGAGAGATGAACAATCCTGCACTGATGCAAAATGATTATGCAAATAGAAAAGCTTTTAAAATTATTGCCTATAATCTTTCAACATAGGATAATTGGCTTTTCCCCTTTGCCTAAGTTGTCTTTAGTCCAGCAATTGTGTTTCAATTTTTTCCTTCTTAGTCACAACCAATTTGTTTTTTCATTTTCCTTCTTTGGAATCATCATAATCTTTATACTCATTTAACCCCAGTGGAATGGTAGAATGATTACCCAAGTGAATCAGTTCTGGCTCAAAGAAATCATTTAACATTTCCTGAAGTAAAATGAATATGATTTGAGAGGATGGGGTGAGGGAGGCCACAGAACGCTGGAACAAGGGACTGAAGTAGTGGGGGTTTCTTGTAATTGTAAGTTCACAAAATCCATATGCTTATAGAACAAACTGATCATTGCTTGGTGTGGCAAGATGGCATTTTACCATGTTTACTATATCCAACTTTCTTTTTTTGTCAACTTTATAGAAGTGGAGCCCTACAGAAGGGAAATCATAATGTAGAAAAATAAAATGTTTATGCCTTAATTCAGAAAGCACAATTCATTCCAGATTTCAGTACACAATGTGAGCACTTTATGGTACTTTATGGTGCTAAGGCAAGGACTATGGGTGCTTACGTCCCACCTGAAACAAGATTAGACAAACATCACTAAACTAGCATTGGCCTGTGGAAAGGGAAATGTTTTTCCTCTCTTCTCAACAAGCATATCATGGACTTCTACTGCAGAATGTGCCCACAATCTCTCCATTCTTTCCACTCAGTTCCATTCATGGTTCCCAAAGACACTGCTGAGATAGCCGTCTGAGGAAGTCTAGCCAGTGAATTCATTCCCTGGATGTTTGGACTTGAAACCAGAAAGAGCCAAGGCACTATCCCTTCAGGATCTAGCAAATATCAGCGCTACGTTTTCATCCATGTGGCAATATCTGCTAGTGATAAGAGAAAGGAATAAACATGAACTATAAAGGAAGCATTCCTCATTGTCCTTCCACTAAAAGAGGAAAACCACCAGACAGGACTTGTCTATGTAGGTCATTATCTTTCAGCTCTTAGGACAGCAGTGTTGATAAGATCAGAAGCCCAACAGGCCTTCTTCTGATATCTTTCTATTCCTCAGTCAATAGCACCTCTATTCATCTAATGCTATTAGTCAGAAACCTGAAAGCATCTCAAATCTCTTTTTCCATCATTTACTATATCCAGTCTAATTACAAGCCCAGTTGATGGTAAATCATAATTATCTCTGGAATCAAATTCCGTCTTGAATACCACTACTCTGATTCCAGATACATACATATATCCCTTCCTGACTTCAACAATAACCTCGTAATTATTCTCCTTAAACCAATAAGCAGAATGAAACCCCATACTTATTTTATTCACACATGCAACCAGAGTGATCTTTTCCAATGTATATCTAAAATCATGGGACCTTCTGCCTCCACCTATGTTTAAACTCTCCAGTGGCATCTTATACCAAGCTACATAAAGACAAACATGCTTAAAATGGCGTATAAGATACTAATTTGTTGACCCCTGCCTATCTATTTGGACCATCTTGCACATCAACACCATGCTGCCGAAACCTATAAATAGTAGGGGAATCCTTTTTAATCAATCAACTTTTCCTTATGAGGTGACTATGGTTCTTGAGTTCCCTTTGCTTCAAAGAGTTGCTTAGCCTGACCAGCATCACTGACTATAAAAGATATTCCATCACTCCTGGTGGTTACCAGGATGGATCTACCACAGAGCCAGCCCCTCTGTTGGTACTATCGCCAAGGTACAGAAAAGAGTATAGTCTGCTTGACAGCCATTGTGCTTTGTTTAAATACAATTTTAAATGCAGGAGTTTCTAAGTATGTTATTCATGCCAGTGATTTCTGCAAAAAATAAACATTTTGTAAAACTGCTAAAAGACTTCACAAATTGAGCAAAGCCAAGAAATTTTTGCAGGACAAGAGGCAGTAGAATAAATTCTGAGAACTACCTAAAAGAACTACCTAAATTCACTCAGAGATGGGTACTCGTTAAAAGGGCAAACTCTTGTGTTTAATCCAATACCTACTATACTAGAATCTCTTGGGGCCAGGAACCTAGAATCCGTATTTTAATAAGTACCTCAAGGTGATACTTTTCCACCTTAAATAAGTGAAAGTCAAATGAGAGAAGAGTTCCCAGGATCAGGCCCTCAGGAACATCATTTAGAGGCCAGGTAAAGAAGATGGAAAGGACAAGAGAGGTTATAAAAAAGGCATCAGAGACAGAAGATAAGCCAGAAGACAAGTGTCATGGAAGTCAAGAAAATGAGATTTTTCAAGGAGAAAGAGGCCAACTCAGATGAATAATAATGTGTAGACTTGTAAGATGAGAACTTAATGTAACCCGCCTTCGGCTCCCTGCAACTTAAAAGTTTCTGTTTGATTTGGCAACATAGAAATAATTAATGACTTACTGTCACCAATTTCAGTCAAGTGCTAGAGATGAAAGTCATAATAGAGTGGGCTAAACACTGATTGAAAAGAAAAACTGAGAACAACCCAGTACCCATCAAAAGGAGAATACACTTGTAAATATGATCAATTCACCCTGTGAAAATGTTATGTAGAAGTAAAAATGAACTAATTACAGCCACATTGTGCAATGTAGAAAAATCCTAATAATATAATGTGAGTAAAAAATTGTGTCCAAGAAGGTTACATTGAAGCAACAGTCTTCATGTAATTTTGAAAATAATTAGTATTAAATATTATATATTTTACACATGAATAATTATTTGATAAAATAATTTTAAGGTAAAGGAAATAATAAACATAAAATGTCAAAACTTGTTCCCTTTGATGTCAGTTAGACAGAAGAATGTGTTTTTAAAATCTATTGCACAGCATGATGACTGTAATTAATAATAATGTAATGTGTATTTCAAAATTCCTAAGAGAGCAGATTTTAAATGTTGACACACACACAAAAAAAGTATTTGAGAGAGGGATATGTTAGTTATCCTGATTTAATCATTTCATAATGTATACACATATCAAAACATCACATTGTACCTCATAAATGTATACAATTACTATTTGTCAATTAAAATAAAATAAAAAGGAAAAAAATACTTGGTCTCTCTGAGAGATGGGAATGTAGGGGAATCATATAAATAAACAGCACATAGAGATATGTAAACATGTGTTATTTCATTCCACATGTGTTTAAAATATCATTTCTATCACATGTATTTATTATATCATGTAAAAGTAAATACATGGGTTCTGTTTCTGTCATGACAGCCTAAGAAGCTCCATGGAGTCCCTCCATCCCTGATGCTAGAAAAATTGGTAAAAAAAATTATGGAAAAAGAGCAGCCATTTAAAGTCTCTGGAAAGGATCCTAAGGGCATACAGCAAATGAAGAAATATTTATCCAATAAAATCTACTAAAATGTGGTAAGAACAGCAAGAGCCTGTGGTTATTTCAACCAAGACCTATTCTTCCCATTCTTTCCACCCTCTCCTCCCCAGCTCCATGAGATGGAAACTTCTCTCCAGGCTGGGACAGCTGAGAACACAGGGTTCTCTCTCCCACCCAGCTCCCAGTCAGAGGGCTCTATCCCCAGGAAAGGTAGGGTTTCAGAATTTCTCATCATTCCCCCAGCTACCTGTTGTTGATTTTAAGTTCTAGGTGAGTATAGCCAAGAGGTACATGATCCCTTCTTCTGTCCAGTCCCTACTTACAGAAGGGAGGCTCTATATTGTGTTGGATGCCACTGAAAATACTGGGCCCCTAATCACCCTTACCCTGGTTCAGAGGTAGAGTTTATACACAGAGAGAGGCAAACCAAGAAGACTTGAGACCTCTGTCTGCCTCCAATGAATGCTCAGCTCCTAAAGTAAGAGTGTGACTCAAAGAGAAGCACGCCATTGTCGCCCAACTCCAGAGATTTTACCTAAGGGGAGAACAGGCAGAGAAACAGATATCCCTTAGCCTCTTTCCCATCACCAAAAAAACTGACTTCATTATCAAGAGAGTGTGGAAAAATTCAGGCCTAAAAGCACCCTAAGAAACCGTGGAAGTTGTGGCAAAAGGCAACTGGGAGAAGACTGGCAGATGCATTGTACATACAGGCTACACTGTCAGCCAGCTAGTTTGCCTAAGAGAACCAAGGAAAGAGACAGCTGGGAGGAGCCCTCTTGTGATAAACAAAAACAACAACAACAACCCTCAAACATTGAATTCAGAAACTATCCCTTTAAAGGTGATCAAATTTGATTGGATAAGTCTGTGACACAATTTATACCCAGGGCATTGTTGAAAACATGAATCAACTACCAAAATTACTGTCATCCCAGAGTGGCTGTGAGCACACCCAAGCCTGAAGAGCAACATGAAAGGTTTAGAACTGCATGGGAAGAATAAATGCCACTATAGTAATACAGTCAGTTAGTTAAATTAAAAAAAAAATTAAATAACAATAACAAATCCCATAATGGGATAACTAGTGCTGAGTTGCTACATTATATAAAATGTCCAGATTAAGCAAAAAAAAAAAAATGAGACATACAAAGAAACAGGAAAACATGACCTACACACTAGGGAAAAAATCAGGCAAAAGAAATTGCCTGTGAGAGGAACCAGATGTTAAATTTAACAGATTAAAGCCTTAAAAGAAGCCATTGTGGATAACTTCAAAGAACTAAAAGAAACCACAAAGAAATGAGTAAAGAAATGTATAATTACAAGGTCACATCAAATAAAGAATGTCAATAAAGATGTAACAATTACTAGGAAGGAGGAGGAAGAGGAGCGGGGAAGGAGGGGAGTCAGAATCCTGGAGTTAAAAAACACAACTGAAATGAAAAATTTATGAGAGAGGCTCAATAGTAGATTTGAACTGGCAGAAGAAAGAATTAGCAAACTTGAAGATAGATTGATAAAAATTATGCAGTTCAAGGAAAAATAAAGTAAGAAACGAAAAGAGCTTCAGAAAAATATGGGATATTAAGTCATCAACACATAAACAATGGGAGTACAAGAAGGATTACTATAAAACTACAGTAATCAAGATAAAGTGGTGTTGACATAAGGGTAGGCAACGGAATTTAGAGTCCAAAAATAAATCCTCACATTTATTGATTTTTTTCACAAGGCTACCAAGACAATTCACTGGGCAAAAGAACAGTTTTTTCAACACAACTGGATAGATAGTCACATGGAAAAGAATGAAGTTGGACCCCTTTCTGATAGTGTGTATAAAAATTAACTCAAATTAGATCAAAGACCTAATTATAAGAGCTAAACTGTAAAACTCTTAGAAGACATAAAAGTAAATCTTTATGACCTCAGGTTTCACAATAGATTCCTAGGTATAACAGCAAAACCTGAATAACAAATGAAAAATAGATAATTTGCACTTCATTAAAATTTAAAACATTTGTGTTTTGAGGAACACTATCAACAAAGTGAAAAAACAACCCACAGAATAGAAGAAAATCACTGATCACAGATCACCATAAAATACATGATAATAATGAAATTGAAATATTGCAAGAATTACCAAAATGTGATAAAGGGACATGAAGTGAGTGTATGCTGTTAGAAAAATTGTGCCAATAGACTTGCTCAATGCAGGGTTGCTACAAACTTTCAATCTAAAAAAAAAAAAGCAGTATCTGTGAAGCTCAATAAAGCAAAAATGAGGTATGTCTGTATTTGCTTACTATTCCAAACCTTTAAAAGTATTAACTTATTTAATCCTCAAAACAATCCTATGAGGTAGGTATAATTAATTTCCCACTTTTTCAGATAAGAGAAAATGAGGCTTACATTAAATAAACTGCCTAACATCACAAAACCAATATTTGGAGGCCACCTCTCAAACAAAGGCAAAAGATTTAAATAAATCATTTAACCTAATCTTAGTATTATTACCTTAAATTCTTAGACTTATTTATAATAGTCTGTTAATCTGTTTTTATATTTCAAATAATATTCTAAATGAATAACTTTGTGTATAATTATTTGTTATTTTATACTTGTAATTCTCAATTAGAAAGTTATTTTACTAGATAAAGCAAAACTTGAATGGCGTACATGTCTCTGACCATTTAGACTACAAAGCAATTGTCCATGTATCATCCTCCTCAGATCGATTAAAATGCATGTTTGTGTAGTTTAAATGTATTCATAAATACTTGTCTTATTCTATAAAGATTTAAAATGACTTCCAGGAAAGAAAATAAATAATATCAATATATGAATTAAAAATGTCAAGACAAAAAAATCTAAATTAGATTAAAAGATCAAACCTCCAGATAGAAGCTTCTGGTCTTCTTGCAGGGGTGCCTTTGAGCAGACCCATGAAGTATACATGAACCATTAGCAAGCACATTCTCAGAGTAAATAGGGGTGCACGATATGAAATCTCATATTGATCATATATGCCAGTGTGATTGCAGGGTTTATTTTTAGGAGTTTCATTTGGGGATTTTTTTTCCAGACTTCATGAGGCAGTTTTTCAGTTGTTTCTCATTGACGACTGATAGCTGGATGTGCAATTTTAAGCTTGATGCTAGATATATCAAGTTTACTTTTCTGAGTGTTTTTATAAAATCAATTATGACAGTATCATTTCTCTGATTTAACATGCTTCTCAGAATATTTTTTATTTCAGCACATTTTTCCATTGTTTATTATCATGGGGAAATGAATCTGGAGAGCATTTTACACAAAATTGTCTGGTTTCTGGAACTCAGTACATTTTATTGTGCTTGAAACATTTCATTGTACGTGCTGGTCATTTTGCTTTCCTCAAACATAAACTTATATTGATTCATGATATACCATGCTCCTTTTTCATTAGTCCAGCTAAGTGCACTTTCAGATTCTTTTTTCCAAAGTTTACTCTTTACAAAAGCATTAAATATAGCATGAGATGGAGTTTTGAGACTTGATCATGAAAGTAATACTTTTCCACTAAGGATGCAGTTTCAGTTTTTATTATAGTCCACATTCTGAATATTATATTTGTAGATTTGTGTCAACTTTCCCCTGTCTTTTCTCAAGAAATATATTACACTAATGCTGGCAACTTATAAATCTAGAATTATTAAGTGTAAAAATTATTTTGAAGAAGAGATATATGGCACCTAATGCCATCCTTAAGTGGGAACATAATGGAACTGTACAAATATTAGTCAATTAAAATTTAAACCTGAAGCTGGAGAACCAGGTGACAAGGGTGAGAAACAAACTATTCTTCCCAGGAAACCAAATAACCTGACTTTAGGTCAACCTTGTGGAATGCAGTCAGGAAAACCAAAATAAGAAATGAGATGCAACTGGCAGGAAGACACTGCAGGAAAAAAAGAAAAAAGGGGGCTCAGTAACTCCAGAGTAAGAAGAGGATAAAGGTACACATTGCCCCTTTATTACAAGGAAAGAAAAGCAATAATAGCGGATACCAAAGAGCCATAAGTTTAAATTGTTTTGTTGAGGATTTTTTTTTCCAACTAAGTCAAGCCTCACAGCTGAGATGAAAAAGTTAGAAAAACGGCTAGTACATTAAAGAAACTATCTTAAATGCTATCAATATTGTGAATTCCTGTTGTATTTATTGTCTAGATATGCTAATTTAACATAAATATATATTGTCCTGATTTTTATCTAATTATTTCATACTTAAACACACATACTTACACCTGTATGTTAGTATATTCTAATTTGATTATAAATTTCTTGAGTGGGGAAATATTATACTGATTTGACATATACAAATTTTAGGCTCAGAACAAAGAAGATAACAGATAGTGCAAAATATCTGTTAAATTGAATTATGATGGGTAAAATATCTGATGAAATGTATGAAAAATGCCTTTCAGGAGATCTGACTTTCAGAAATGTAAAAGATAATACACTGTAGCAGCTTAAATTTAATCTTGATTATCCTGATGATGTCTTAGATATATATTTTTGTTATAAATTTAAGGGCTTTAAGTTTTTTATTTTTTGTTAAAGATGAGGGAAAATGCAGAAAGATTTAGTCGAAGAGGGACTTTTCATTGAAAGATTGTAGACAATCAATTTGGATTGTTCGCATTTTTTAAAAAACCAACTTTCATAGTATACCTCATACAACCAGTGGACATAAAATTATTCAAGTACAGAAACAAGAGCTGCTATACCCAAAAAAGGATTTTAACAGCATTTCTCAAGAAGAGCAATGGCAATCATTCACTTTCAGCTCTGATCCAACCTAGGAGTTCCTGTTCCATCAAAAAAGCCTCCTCAGCCCCGTAGGCAGGCAGAATGTTGATCATGAAGAACCCAAAGACAGCATGCACAGCGCTCAGAAACAGAGATTCAGGATCTGAAAACCCAAAGGGAAGTCACTCCCAGGGTGGTAAATTATCAATACTAGAGACCAGCAGATAACAGAAAGAAATCACAGAAGAGCTGCATCCTTTCAACAGGTTAGTAAGCAGTATATTTATAATTTAGGTTTAAAGCTACTGTATACCAATGGTCTCATCTTTTTTTTTTTTCTTTTTTGTGATTAGTAATAAGGGCCTGGATCTAGAGGAGGGCACAGACCCATGAAAGACAGCACAGTACAAGAATGGTTTAAGACATACTTAAGATTATTATAGACCAGGGCCAGCTAAAACAAAGACACAAATTGAGCCCAATCAGAAAAGAGACAAAAATATTAGTTAAAAGTTATTATTGTTCATCATATACAAGTATCCTGAAGTGGAGGTATTGTAGTGTGGTGGACTGAGTGCACTGAGCAGACAGAGTTGGCTCAGATCCTGGCTCTGGGGCTTTCGATTTGATCCTGGAAACAGAAAACTAACCATCCTGTGTCTCAGTCGCACTTACTTCACATGCTGTGAAAATTACATGCAGTTATTTGAAAGCCCGTACTCTGGTTAGTGGACAGCAAGTAGTACCTATTCTTATTATGTTCTTTATCCTGTTGTTATAGTTATTCTTCTTTTGAGACAAATGAATAGGATTTTGTTCATGGTTCTCATTCTCTAGTGTCACTTCAGTTCCTTTCAAAAATGCTTAAGTTTTCTTTGTAAATCCAGAGTTAAAGAAACATCTCCAGTCCAAAGTGAAGAAACAAAATGACTAAGTAAATCCTACTCCATAGAGGTGGCCTAACAAACCAGTGCCTGTTCTGGGATGCTATTGAAATAATGGCAGGGGTTTTCACTATTTTTCTCAGTCTTTGTCTTGATAGTTGTAAGAGTCCAGGAGTCTGGTGATGATTACTGGAAGGTGTAGCAAAGGTACCACTGTTTTATTACAATTTTTAGATCCAAGAACATTAGACATCAGAATCTTTAAAATACCCCATATAAAGGGTTCAATATCAACTATGTAGTAAATGTTATTTCATCATTGAAGAATGAAGGAAAAGGAAATTATACAGGTCAATCAATTTCAAAATAATCATGTTAATTATTATATAAAATCATGCACTTGTTTCTCTTCAAATGATACTAAATAAAGCTAAATCCTAGACTCTATAGTAAACAGCGTAATATGAATTACAGCAAAACACTTAAGATTCAGATCTGACACTTTTAAGCCTCTAATTGGCATACCATTCATTTGATAAGTGAAGTTGCTCAATTACTGTTACTTGCTTTGAACTGGTGCTACTTTAGGAGACACAGTTATCAGAAATGTTTGACTGTCGCTGTCACTAAGTACATGTTACTCACTTTTGAGAAGGGGAGTTAGAAGATCTGGAGCAAAAATGCCAGACAGTCAGCATCACTGAACCCCTCGCATCTCTACACTCTGCCATCACCTGCTTCCACCTTACTGTCTCCTTCCAGAAGGCAGCGATGTTCCTGCAATGAGTCATTTGGGCTCAGTGCATTGTAACCCTGAACTCTAGGAAGGCACTTTTCTCTTCTTGATCTGTTTGGTTTAATATGCGCATCGAAAATGAAATAAAATAAAACAAAAACAAAGAAGTAACATAAGGTCCTAGAATAAATACTAGACCACAGTTATCATAAAGAAGATTTCGGCTGGGCACAGTTGCTCACACCTGTAATCTTAGCACTTTGGGAGGCCAAGGCGGACAGATTGCTGGAGCTCAGGAGTTTGAGATCAGCCTGGCCAACATGGTGAAATGCCAGCTTTACCAAAAATACAAAAAAAAAAAAAAATTAGCCAGGTGTGGTGGCACACACCTGTAGTCCCACATACTCAGGAGGTTGAAGAAGGAGAATCACTTGAGCCCAGAAAGTCAAGGCTGCAGTGAGCCATGATCACGCCCCTGCATTCCAACCTGGGCAACAGAACAAGATCCCATCTCAAAAAAAAAAAAAAGAGTTATGTTTTCTACTGTGTGTATGTGTGTGTGTCAACAGTGGGGATTCTGCTGGTGATTTAACTGCTCTCTTTAAGTACTATTCGTGCAACTATGTTCCCATAGAACATTCTACTCTGTCTTCAAATTTGTTTACACATAAAAATATGTGTTTTCAGATTTAATTTGTGATGTATTTTAATAAGTGTATATCGAAAGAATCACCTGGTTAAATGCCAGAAGAGTGATTGCTTACTGCCTATTTACTTGGGCTGTCAGAAATTCAATGCAGGGCCACTTTTTCTGTTCCTGGAAATAGAGTTGGCAACATTATCATTTTTTAGAATTACCTATTTGTCCAAGATAGTGTATTTTCACTATGCCAATTGTAATTTGATAGAGAAAATGACATTTGGTTTCAAAATTTCTCAAATCTAGCAAAGATTTCAAGCACTTCTAACAACAAGTTTAAGAACAAGAAAAAAAATGACTGAAATAACTTACTTCCACACTTTGCACAGGTTTCTTGCAGAAGTTAGAACTAAAAAGCCTTTTCCTTAAAAATTATTCATTTGAACAGTTTGAACAATTGGGTGAAAATGATTGACAGAATGTTTCCTTCAAAATAAGTGACTGCCACATATAGCTCAGTGCCATTCACAGGGAAAGTCCTTAATAAATGCCTATTGATGGATGTATATATTTTAAATACATATTCCATTAGAATCACTGTTCCACATCCTTTGCACCATAATGCTCCAATTAAACATGAAGTGGCAGTATTTTGCAATTGTGGCTTCGGGTTCAATCATTTAGCCAGTCAACAAACATTTATTACGTTCCTGCTATGCATTTATTTACTCACTCAATGCCTGCAGTATGCCAGGCACTGGTCTTAGCTTGGGAGACTCAACAGTATATCCAATTGACGGTTTCCATTTCCTCCAGAAATTTGCAGACTGGTGATGACAGAGAAGAAATAAACAAGGAAGCAAATACATACATTTGTAAGACCATTCAAGTATTGCTAAGTGCATAAAACCAAATAATGAGATACAGTTTGACTTGAAGGAGAGGGAAGACCTACTTTTGGCACCAAAGACAGAAAAAGTTTCTCTGAGAAACTGGCTTCTGAAATAAATGTAGTTAGCCATTCAAATACTTGGAGAAAGAATTTTCCAGGTAGACAGAAGAATTAGGGTAAAGGCAAGGGAATGAGAATGATTTTAGTTACATTGAGTAACAAAAAACATATATATGGCTGAAGAAAATGATAAATATTTTGATTATATCTTAATTGCAATGAGAAGACATCTGAAGACTCTCTTAAGTCCGGTTTATTAAAGAATCCTTTGCCCACACAAAGCACCCACTTTAAAGATATAGTTAATGAGTTTTAGCAAATGTGTATAGTCAGTAACCAGCACCCCAGCATCATAATTAAAATATAGAATATTCCCATCACTCTAAAAAGTTGCCTCATGCCCTTTTGCAGTCAATCACAAACCACTGGAAAACACTATAATTCTGTCATATAAATGGAATCATAAAGAATGTCAAATAAATCAAATCGTACAGTATACAGTATGCAATCTTCTGGCTTCTTTTACTTAGCATAATGCTTCTGAAATTTGCCCGTCTCTTTGCACGTTGATTTTGAAATTCTATTGGATATCTAACAAGCAGTGTTGACTCAGCAGCTAAATATAGAAGGCTAGACAAAAGATAACAAGCATTGACAATGATGTGGAGAAAAGGAAACCCATGTTGGTGGGAAGTAAATTGGTACACCTATTACAGAAAACAATATGGAGCCTCCTCAAATAATTAATAGAACTATTCTATGATCCAGCAATCCCATTTCTGGTTCTATAGCCAAAGAAAATGAAATCAGTATCTTGAAGAGAAATCTGCACCCCCATGTTCATTGCAACATTATTCACAATAGTCAAGATACGAAGTCAACCTAAGTGTTCATTAATGCATGAATGAATAAAGAAAATGGGTGAATATACACAATGTCATAGGAACTTAACTCTTGTTTACACCAATTAGCTTATGGTAAAATTATTTTCATTAGGCATTGTTTTGCTTACAGTTGCACTCTCCAAGACCCTATTGACAATGTTAAGTGAGGACTTTCTGTGCAAATCTGGAGTTCAAGGCAAAGATCAGATCAGGAGAAAAAATCCTGAAGTCTAAATAGTGTTTAAAACCATGGGATTAGGTGATATCACCAGACAACATCTAAATAGTATTTAAAACCATGAGATTAGGTGATATCACCAAAGGAAAAAAATGAAAGATCAAACCCTGGGGTCCTACACATGTTAAAAAGAGGTGAAGGAGGCAGAGATTAAGAAAAAATATACAGTGAAGATGAAAGAAGGTAAGTAAGAAGCCCAAAGAAGAAGGCATTTCAAAAAGGACAGGATGGTCAACTGTGCCAGATATGAAGTAGAATGAGTACTTGCCATTGATTTGTCAAGCTAGAAATCACTGATTACCTTAATAAGTGCAGTGTTAATTGCCCTGTGCCAGACATTGAAAAATGCTTGGCAAAACTATGGAGTCAGTAAAAAGATCAGTGGTTGCCAGGGATTATACAGAGGGAAAATCAACAGGTGGAGTATGGAAAATTTTGAAGACAGTAAAAACACTCTATGATGCTATAATGGTGGATACATGTCATTGTACATTTGTCCAAGTTCATAGAACATCCAACACCAACAGTGATCCTTAATGTGAACTATAGACTTTGAGTGACAATGATGTGTCAATGTAGTTTCACCAGTTACAATAACTGTGCCATTCTGGTGGGGATATTGATAATGCAGAAGGCTGTGAATAATGGGGAGAAGTGGGGCAGGGGGTATATGGGAAATCTCTGTACCTTCCTCTAAATCTTGCTGTGAACCTAAATTTGCTCTAAAATAAGTAGCACCTTTAGTTTTTAAAAAGTGCTTGGAACGCCACCGTGAACAAAGCAGAAGTAATAATACACAGCCTCTTGGAAATTACAATCTAATATGTGTGCCTTCTGTTTGGTTCTTTATTAACTGCATACCGCGATTGGGAATTGAACATGTAACTAACTGTTCAGCAGAAGAGTTTAGAACTCTGGAGGAAATTTGAATTCTTTGGTTCTTCCTCTTTTCCCCTCAACAAAATTTTAATACAATTTCACTAAGAAAAATGGAACATTATCATCTTAATGCTAATCATGGTCGGGGGTAGATAATCACGTTCCTTATCTTATATTTAAAAAGATATTTATTCTTTTATGAATTAATAATTCAGAATGTGTTTGAAGACATAACCAATTAGCTGTAGTAATTTGCATTTTTATGTTTTTTCGTTAGTTTCCTAAGTCCTTTTCCCTGGTTTCTATAATAAAAATGCTATCTTTCAAAGGTGAATAGCTTTTTTGTATTGGCTTGGTAATGAGCTTTCCTTAATTATCATTTGGCCAATTTTATAGATTTCAAAGAAAGTATAGCTATTAGCATTGAAAGACTGGCAAGCCCATGTGTATTAGCCAGGGTTCTCTAGAGAAACAGAACCAACAGGATATATATATAAAGAGATTTGTGATAAAGAATTGACTCATGTGGTTATGGAGGCAGGCAAGTCCCAAGATCTTCAGGGTGAGTCAGCAAGCTGGAGACTGACTCAGGAGAGTCAATGATGTTTCAGCCTGTCTGAAAGCCTGAGAACGAAGAAAGCCAATGGTATAGTTCTTAGCAGCAGCAGGCTCGAGACTGAGGAAAAGCCAATATTTCATTTTGAGTCTGAAGGCAGGAAAATAAAAAAAATTGATACCCTAGTTTGAAGGTATCAGACAGAAATAATTTTGTCTTGTTTGAGGGAGGGTCAGTCTTCTTGAACTAGCAAGCCTTCAACTGATTAGATGAGGCCCACTCACATTAGGGAGGACAATCTGCTTTACTCAGTCTACCAATTCCAGGGTTAATCTCATCCAAAAACACCCTCATAGAAACACCCAGAATAATGTCTGACCAAATAGCAGAGCATCTCATGACCCAATCAAATTAACACAAAATGAACCATCATACTGGGTGATACTTTCATTCTTTAGCTTGGTGGCAGAATGCTTTTTCCATTTAAATGTATTCAGTAGATTTTGTTGTTTGTTGTTGTTTTTAGACGTTGTTGTGGTTGCTATTTTATTGCTTTTGCTAAGCTTTTATATGAATTGAACACGGACCAATATTCACCAAGCATCAACTATGAACTCCACCAAGTGTTGTATACTTAACTTATTTAATCCAAACCTCACTGGCATATTCCCTCCAGGGCATTTCAGGAAGGCAAATGACAAATGAGAGTAAGACACCACACAAGTGAAACTATGCATCACAAAATTATTTCTTCCACCAAATGCACACAGATTTTTATTCTCAGGCCTGACCCACCAAGGGCAAAAAGGACTGAGATAGAGATGTGTGTGGTATAGTATAAATCTAACTGACAAGCTTTTAAAACATAAATCCATTATTGTCATTAATAAATGTTAGTTAAGTATACTGGAAACACCATTAACCATCTGTAGTTTAATTGTTAATTGTTCAATAAACAAACTTTCACTCTGAGTGGTATCTTTAAGTAACACAGGGGTTTCTTCTAATCACCTGGTTTATTAAAACTTGTGAAGGTAGGTTGTAAATATTTATAGATTTATGTCAACAAAATAAGTCTCATGGTTCTCCACAGCAGCATAAAGGAAGAGAAACAACGTATAAACTAAAACAAAAACTGAAAACAATACATTCCTTCACAAAATTAACTCAAAATGGAAGGTAGACCTAATTATAAATCACAAAACTATAAAACTCTTAGACGATAACATAGGAGAAAACCTAGGTAACCTTGGATATGGTAATGACCTTTTAGATACAGCACCAAAGGCACAATCCATGAAAAAAATAACTGATAAGCAGGACTTATTAAAATGTAAAACTTCTGCTCTGCAAAACACATCATCAAGAGAATGAGAAAACAGCTACCAGCTGGGAGAAAATATTTGCAAAACACATATCTGATAAATAACTATTATCCAAAATATACAGAGAATTCATAAACTCAACAATAAGAAAACAAATAACCCAATTAAAATGGGTTAAAGATCTGAACAGACACCTCACCAAATATGATGTACAGATAGCAAATAAGCTTATGAAAACATGTCTCACAGCATATGTCATCAGGGAGACACAAATTAAAACAACAATGAGATACCACTACACACCTATTAGAATGGCCAAAATTCAAAACACTGACAACACTAAATGCTGTTGAGGATGTGGAACAACAGAAACTCTCGTTCACTGCTGATGGAAATAGCAAATGATATGGCCACTTTGGAAGACAGTTTGGTGGCTTCTCCCAAAACTAATCAAATTCTTACCACATGATCTAGCAGTGATGCTCATTGATACTGACCCAAAGGAGCTGAAAAATTATGTCTGCATAAAAACCTGCATACAGGTGTTTATAACAGTTTTATTCACAATTGCTATATTAGTCCATTTTCATGCTGCTGATAAAGACATACCCGAGACTGACTAATTTATACAAGAAAAAGGTTTAATGTCCTTACAGTTCCACATGTCTGGGGAAGCCTCACAATCATGGCAGAAGGCAAGGAGGAGCAAGTCACATCTTACATGGATGGCAGCAGGCAAAGAGATAGAGCACTTGTGCAGGCAAATTCCCATTTTTAAAACCATCAGATCTTGTGAGCCTTATTCACTATCACGAAAACAGTGCAGGGAAGACCTGCCTTCATGATTCAGTTACCTCCCACCAGGTTCCTCCCACAAAATGTGGGAATTTTAGGAGTACAATTCAAGATGAGATTTGGGTGAGGACCCAGTCAAACCATATCATTCCACTTGGCCTCTCCCAAATCTCATGTCCTCACATTTCAAAACCAATCATCCCTGCCCAACAGTCCCCTAAAGTCTTAACTCATTTCAGCATTAACTCAAAAGTTCACAGTCCAAAGTCTCATCTGAGACAAAGCAAGTCCCTTTCGCCTATTAGCCTGTAAAATCAAAAGCAAGTTATTTACTTCCTAGATACAATGGGGGTACAGGCATTGGATAAACACAGCCTGTTCCAAATGGGAGAAATTGGCCAAAACAAAGGGACCACAGGCCCCATGCAAGTCCAAAATCCAACAGGGCAGTCAAATCTTAAAGCACCAAAATGATCTCCTTTGACTCCATGTCTCACATCCAGGTTATGCTGATGTAAGAGGTGGGTTCCCCTGTTCTTGGGCAGTTCTGCCCCTGTGGCACTTCAGCCTCCCAAGTGGCTGGGATTACAGGCATGCACCATCATGCCAAGCTAATTTTTGTGTTTTTAGTAGAGACAGGGTTTCACCATGTTGGCCACGCTGGTCTCAAACTCCTGGCCTCAAGTGATCCACCTGCCTTGGCCTCCCAAAGTGCTGGGATTACAGGTGTGAGCCACCACACCTGGCCAATGTTTGGCTTTCTTAGACTTCCTCTTCTTAACACCCACACTACTCCGAATACTAGGTCTTTATTTCCATGAATGCCCCCCACAGGTCTGTCACCAACAGTCTTGCCACAATAACAAACAGCACCAAAATCTCAGTTGCCTAACACACACAAAGGTCTGATACATGTCTGGACAATATCCTCACTGCAAGCACTCAAAGATGGCTCAGGGATCTGCGTGCTTCCACCCTGTGATACTCCCTCTCACACATTCCCGGACTCCCCACAGCAGGGGAAGAGAACACGAGAGGATTCTACGCCACAAATGAAATGCTTCAGCATGGAAACGACAGTCATCTTACCACCCAAAGGCCAGAACCCACTGCACGGGTGGCAGGGAAGTGTCCTTCTCTCATGTACCAGAAGAGGAGCATCAGAAATAGGTGGGCACTAGAATTTTCTATATACTAGTCATAACTAAACAGTGCCCAAGTGCTCAACCTTTCTTACTCTGCAAAATTTGCCCAGAATCTGAATGGTAAAGGTGACAAAACTTTATCATTTTCACACTTCTGTCCCCTCTTGACATAATTAGCAACTTAAGTAAGAAGAAAGGTCTTGTCCTGGGTCCTCTCACACCATCAGACAGGACATCTTTGATCACTTCTGTGATTTTTTCCATGCCATGACTCTTCTACTCTAAGTTGAACTCTTTTCTTCTCAACTTCAGACTCATATCAAATGTCTTCTTGATAGCTCCATTTGTGTGGCTAATAAATATCTCAAACCAATGTGTCCCAAAATGAACTTTTTAACTTTATGCAAAAATCTGCTCCACCAATCTCAATTGATGGTGACTCCATTTTTCTAGTTGCTCAGGCCAAAACCTTGGTGTTATCCCTGATTCCTCTCTATCACACCCCACATCCAATCCATCTGGAAATTCTTTTGACTCTAACTTCAAAATATATTCATGGCTGACATAAACTGAGCAAGTCATCATTTTGGTGTTTTAGTGCCTCATCCACAAGGGAAACTCTCTCGTATATATTAACACATGATGCAAATATCTTCACACTCTTGCCTCCTTCTATACATTCATCCACAAACCTCTTCCCCAGACCTCTTTGTCCCCGATCTGCTCAACTTGCTCCTTCCAGAACATGATCAACCAGCTAAGTCATTTACTACTACCCATCAGTCCACATTCATTCTTCCCTTGGGCAATTTGTCTTCCTACACGAAATGAATATAAATCCCAAAATTGTGCCCACTTGGAAAATTAACCTTCCCCACTGTCTTTCAGGGACACCGGGAATGGGGCTGCAATGCACCCAGCAACCAGTGTTGACATTCACAAACATGCCAGGACAACCCATCCATGAATCAAGCTTGGATTTTTCTCACCTGTCAGCTGGCCATAAGAAACCCATGAGGTCTAGATGTGAACCAGAGAGAAGGTGCTGGTGCAACTGTGATAGGTGGCATGGGAATTTGGATTTCTGTTCTTGCAACCTACCTATAATCTCTTCCTTCCAAAGCCTGATACCAGATGTACTCCTTTCATGATATGATAGATTATTCATGCGTCCAACTTGGTGAGTCTGACAGTACCCAGCACATGATAGGAAGTTCTAGCCTACCACTTTCTGTCCTCTGCTAGGGTCATAACATGACAAGATCTGTTTTTCAAGTGATACATGGTTCTCTGTTGCAGATAGCATGCACTTGCTCCAGAAGACTAGGGATGTACTCCACGACTCTACTGTTGGAGCTTGGCACTGGTTTCAGTGCAGCATCCTTGTCTCTCACAGATATCTCTAATACTGTGAGGTCTTCCAGATCATTTTGCCCAAGAAACATGTCTGCTTGTGCCACAGCCTGGATGTGCTATGGAGGACTTTCTTGGTCTGGACCCCACTCAAAATTAACTGGTTTTCCCATCACCCCGTAAAATGGTTGGAGTCGTATCTATAAGTGCAAAATATGCTGCCTCCAAAACCTGAGGAGGCTTTCCAAGTTTTATACTTCTTCCTTAGTTATTTGGTGAACCCCTGAATCTGCAGAGTTTAACTCCCACTCTCTGAAGCACAGCCATCTTACTAAGGCATCCAGAGTGCTTGCTACTTGTAGTTCCTGTGAAGGTTAATTTTATAGATCAACTTGAGTGGGTGACAGAGTGCCCAGATATTTGATTAGAAAATATTCTGAGTATGCCTGTGAGGATGTTTCTGGGTGACATCAACTTTTAACTCAGTAAACTGAATAAAGCAGATTGGCCTCCCCAGTGTGTGTGAGCCCCATCCAATCCACTGAAGGACTGAATAAAACAAAAAGGCTGAGTAAGGGAGAATTTGTTCTCTCTGCCTGATTGTTTTCACGTTGGAACTTTGGTCTTCTCCTGCCTTTGAACTTGTACCCAGACTTAAACTATATCACTGATTCTTCTAGGTCTATGGCTTGCTGTAGATCAAGGAGTTTCTCAGCCTTCATAATCACTTGAGTCAATTCCAGTCAATCAATCAGTCAATTAAACCTATTGGTTTTGTTTCTCTGGAGAACCTGACTAATACAAGTTTCTACTACAAACTTGCAAGTATTGTGCACTCCAAGAAACACTTATAATGGTACCTTTTTTTTAAATGTCAGGTAAAGAAAAAGACCATGAAAGAAAGGAAAATGGTTTTCTCTTACTTTTTAAACAAGAATTCCA
Source organism: Chlorocebus sabaeus (assembly GCF_047675955.1). NCBI lineage: Eukaryota > Metazoa > Chordata > Mammalia > Primates > Cercopithecidae > Chlorocebus > Chlorocebus sabaeus. Next base: position 35,962,853 of record NC_132917.1, read on the forward strand.
CTTTTTATAACTTTTAAGTTCAAGGGTCCTTGTACAGGTTTGTTACGTAGGTAAACTTGTGCCATGGGGGTTTGTTGTACAGATTATTTCATCACCCAGGTGTTAAGCCTGGTATCTGTTAGTTATTTTTCCTTATCCTCTCCCTCTTCCCATCCTCCAGCCTCCAAAAGGCCCCAGTATGTGTGGTTCCCCTCTATGTGTCGATGTGTTCTCATCATTTAGCTCCCACTTACAAGTGAGAACATGCAGTGTGTGGTTTTCTGTTCCTGCATTAGTTTGTTAAGGATAATGGCCTTCAGCTCCATTCATTTCCCTGCAAAGAACATGATCTCATTCTTTTTAATGGCTGTATAGTATTCCATGGTGTATATGTACCACGTTTTGTTTATCCAGTCTATCATTGATGGATTTATGTTGACTCCATGTCTTTGCTATTGGGAATAGTGCTGCAATGAACATACACGTGCATGAGTCTTTATAACAGAATAATTTATATTCCTTTAGAATCCCACATTTTTCATTTGCACCAAACCCTGCCACTAGATTCTTCAGTTCTGAAATAGTATCTCCTAATGTCAGTCCACAGAAGAAGGCAAGCTTCTTAGCAATGCTGATGTCCCCTCTGAATTGTGTATCCCTTATGAACTTGGCAGAGTGTTTCCTCCCAAGGAAGACAGTCAGCTGGTAAGTGTTCAAGTATCCCATATTAGACTACTCTTTACATGCCTGCTTCTCTGTACTCATTTTTCCTTTTCTCCACAGTCTGCCCTGGCTGTTCTGGCATGTCTACTTCATTTCATATGGACCATCACTGTTTCCAAGCTTCCTGATCTATCCCAGAGGTATATTAGAAATCATCTCCTGGGTTCCTTTTCAGGGTTCCAAACACTGTATCACAGGAACATGCCCCCATATTGACAATTCTTCCTTACCCATCTTTAGTCTCCTCTGTTGATCCAGCACCCCCATATCCACTCTCAGTCATCCTCCTCACTGATTTGGGTGAACCAAGTCCATCTGCTCCTTTAGTAGTCCCAATACCCACCCAGTTGAGTCTTGCTGGGATATAGCCCTGGTAATTGGTCTGGTGACCAGGAGGAAAATAGGGGAAGATCCTAAGAAAACCAGGATTGTCCTATAAAGCACCTACTTTATTGGAGGTTTCTGCACTGTCTTCAAGTAAAGGGGAGGGGGGTGGTTCGTCTTCCAATAAAGGGGGAAGTCCATAAGTTTCAGAGAAATTGTCAATTCAGGGTGCTCTTGTGTATCTACAAAGATAACATCCCAAATCTCAGGGTACACTCTTTCCCTATCTAGGGCATAAAGGTTAAACCCTGTTGAATGAAGTCAAATATCAGACTCATTATCAGACTTGCTATCCAAGAATTAGCCTCCTAACAGCTCATCTACATCACTCAATGTGCAAAATTCACCTGTTTGTTACTCAAACCTCACAGCCTCTCTGTTCCAAAGCTGTCTTGATAACAGCCCTATCCTTGCAATAACCCATGCTCAAAACTCAAAGTATCTCTTTTAATCCCTCTCTTTCTGAAAAGGTAAAATCATCTCACAATTTTGCACTTCTGTGACTTCCATGTGTAATTCCTCACTGCCACATTTGCATTTTTCATTGTCATCACCCAAAGTCATGTTCCCTTCTATTGATTAGAACCTCCTCACTGGTCGGCTACCTCTAGATAACCTTCATATTTATCTTGTATATGAACATCAGATTAGTCCTCCAGCAGCCAATCTATATCATACGATGAGACTTGTCAAAAACTCTCAACAATAAAAACTAAAGTACAACCCCTTTGGAGAGCTAATCAGTGTCCTCTGTGGCCTGACTCTACCCTGGCATTACATAATCTTCCCTTTTATTTTTTTACAATTACTTCCGTTTGTACATCACTCTTCCTAAATTGTGTGACCTTACTACCCATCCTCTCCTCACCCTTTCCTCCCACTGTTTATCTACTGGCTCTATTAGCTTGTGTGGAAAATCCACTTACATTCATCCTCCATATGTGCAGTCTGGTGAGGAATAGAGCTCTATGGTTAAATGGCCAGACTCTAGAGCCAAACTGCACCACTTACTGGCAAGCTATTTAATCTCTATGCCTTGGTTTTCCTTCCTGAAAAAATGGGGATCGGGGCAGAAGTGAGAGAATAATAGCATCTACCTTATAGGGTGTTTGCAAGAATTAAATGAGCTAATTAATGATTAAGACAGTCCAAGCCTAATATTTGGTTAGTTAGCAATTAACAGAGGTTGACTATTCATATTAACTATCACCTCCTTCTTATAGTCTTCCCTGATCCCTCTAGTAAAAAAAACCTCTTCCTTCTCCCAAATAGAATGATTTTTTTTCCTTCTCTAATGATTTTTATCACTTCCTCCCATGGGGTATTTATTTTTATAGACATTCTATTTTGTCTGTAGAATATAAGTTTCAGTTCATCATTGTTCCTTCAGACTCAATAAATTTCATATACTTAGCATTAAATTGAATGAAGAACTTGTTGGTTGTCAGATTGAATGTAACTGTGGTGAGAGGGGTAGGCTTTTTTTTTCCCCACTCTTTGTTAGAAGTTATCTTCACTGTCACACCCTGAAGAAAATTTCATCAAAATAAAGGAATATCTGCACGTCCCATTCCTGCCTAGATTCTCTTTTGCATTTATTATTTCTCACCAAATATAAGCTATTTGCACAAAATAGCCATGACAATGAACTATTAAATGGAACCAAAAACCTTTCTTTCTGCTTCCCACCCTTCATAAGCACCACAGCAAACAAGACAAACCTTAACAAAGATCCACAGAGGAGAGACTTCTGTGGTTGCCTTCTCCTCCTTGTGAATTCCTTACCATGGGTTGTGACTCAATAATGGCACTTTTATTCTGCTTCCACATTTGGACATTAATACACGAGTCTTATCATACTCACTCCTTTGCTATTAAAATGGAAGCTCCTAAAATTCTCGACAACCGTTCATTTATTTTTGTATCCCCTACAGTACCTTGCACTGTGCTGAAAATAGAACGAATCGATACTATACATTTGAAACACAGAAAAAGGAATCTTGATTTGTGAATGTTGAAATTCAGTGAGAGTGTAGGAAGGATAACATTATCTGGAAAGAAAGCCAAATAACATAAAAACAGTGTTGAGCTATATATGAAATAATCCAGCACTCAAAAAGCAACGTTCTGAGTCTTTACCATAAAAGTTCAAAAGTTTTTACTGTAGCCTAGTGAAGAAACATGAAATTAGGAGTTGAACTGAGTTTTGAATATGTGTCTACCATTCATTAGATATTTAACTTTGAACATATTATTTATACTTCCTGAATTTGAGAACCTCTTGTTGAGAGTGAAAGGGATGTTCACCTTGTAGCCTTGAGTCAAGACTTAATTGAGGAAACATATAAAGGTATCCTGAATAAGGCTCAGTATATAAAGCATATACAGTAAGTGACTAATAATGCTAGTTCTGTTGAATATGACGTGATACATGCTAGTATGTAAAAAAGTAAACAAAGCAAGCCCAGCTCATCTTTCAGGAATAGCCAAGAAAGATGACATCAGCCATTAACTGAACAAAAGGAGATGAAATGAATCAAGACAAGACACTAAGCACAGGCCTTTGTGAATACTGGGAAAAGACCAGGCTCATGTGCTGGGTATAATGCAATGCTTCTCTGTCTCTTCTTCTAAGTCCTGCAGAACATTTAAGATATAAAATGGGAAGTGATTTTATCAGAACAATTCACAGAATAATTGGACCAGAAAATGTGTATTTCACTTTTGCAGAGATGATTTTTAAGAACATTCATAGCTTATATAGAGTCCCTCATGGAAAAAAAGAACCACCTAAGTGAAATCTTGATCGACGACCACAGAGGAGGAAACTAGAGTAGGGATGAGTGTCCATTCCAATTAGTAACATTAAAGTAGCTTCAAAAATAGCCCCCAAAGGGATTCTTAAGTTCTTCAAGCAAAGTGGGAGAGCAAACAGAACACACAGAAGATTTGCGGTTCTGTGTGTCCCCTTAGCCAATGCTCTTCCTTCCCCACGCCCCTATCTGTTGATTCTTGGGCCTCTGTGATTCATGAGAGCATCATCATGGAAACTGGAGGCCACATCAAAGAAAATGGTTGCACCCAGGAAATCATCGACACTAAGTTTTCACAATTTGTATGATCTAAGCACCCATACTACCACTGATGCCACCTCATCTAACTTGTCCAACTCTCTTCCGTCACTACTATCCCTTGTCACCAAGCCATGACTGCTGCAGAGAGACCCAGAACGACAGAATCCAAAGCCCTCAAGAGAGTGCAGTTTCCACTCACTGATTTTCCAAGGGCTTACTGGTACTGCTGCCCAAATCCAAAAATCATAGACCTAGAAACAATACTTCAACGGAGGAGAAACAAAACCTTCAAAATACCTCCTGCAATATGATATTCCAGGGGTAAAAAGTGATTATGAAAATCCTTGGTGTTACAGTCAGTGGAATGATACACCCAATATACCGAAGGATGTATGTCCAAAAGAAAGTTGGACTTACAGGAGCTTTTACAAGAGGAAAGCTTGTTTGTTTCCTCTTGTAAACAAGGGTTGCTTCCTGGAAGATTTCAACAAGGAGGGTTACAATGACATGAAGCAAATAAATGATGCAAATAAATTAAAAACAACAACAATAACCAGCCTCTGGAATTAGAAGTGATTACATACACTATGACTTATGATAGGAGAAATTATGATAAATGCATAAAAGTATAACTTTGAAGTCTAATGGGTTGGTCACGTTTCTCCATACAAATAACAACCACAACACCCTCACAACCATAAGATATATTTCAAAAGACTAGAGTTTCCTCCACTTTAAGCTTTCTCTTCTCAGATCTTTCCAACTGCAGCTTTTGTCCTCATGTTAGCAATGACTATAGCAGGCAAAGGTTAGAGTCTGCATAAATGAAGCTTGTCCCCTTAGTTTGATGGATCCAACATTACACTGACCAAGTAAACATCCTCCTTTCTTAGCACCATAGACACACTTGCTCTCCCTCCTCATTTCCCCTAAGAGAAAATGCACCAAGCTACAAATATATGTGTTATCAAAGTGCCAATGCCAAATCCAAAACAATTAATGTAAAGTCAATTTAATCAATCAAAACAAATTATAAATATGGCACTGTATTATTGTATGTACACTTATTGAATTCTATGTCATTGTTATCATTGGATTATTATATTTCAATAACTTGCAGTGCAAAAAATTTACTTTTCAAGCACATGCTATATGAAAAACATAACATTTTCATCAAGTAGAAATTGAAAATCAGTGTTAAAATGTTCAGTGTAAAGCATATAATTAATATATGATTTCACAGTCCAGGTCAGTTGAAATATTATTACAGAGAAGGACAATTAAGAGAATTTTAAATTACTAAAGCTTATTAATAAATGAGAAAATGATATTAGAAAAAACTATATTTAATGAAGTCAAATGAAACTATATTTATTTAGTACTATCTCTTCACAGCTTTAGATAAAAGTTTATTCTAGAAGGATGGCCTAAAATATAAGAGGTCTTTAATTTATTAGGTGTTCCCTTAATGTATTTACTGGTGGTATCCAGTGAATTCCTAGTGTATAAAATGTGTTTATTCCAAAATTTAAATAATCATTGGCTGAATTTTGGCAAGTAGCCAATATAGTCTCTACTTCATGCAATAATTGGAAATCTAATAAGAGATTTATCAAGGCATAGCCAAGGACAGAGTTTACATTTTGTCTTATTTTATTCTATTTACAGCTAATATATATTGAGTGCTCACTCTGTGCTAAGCACTTGATAAGCATTGTTTCATTTAATGCCGGAATCATTCCTATGAGGTTGGTAATGATTGCCTCCATTTGACAAAAATTAGGAACCTGAGGCAAAGAGAACTTGGGTAACTTGCCCAAGGTCATATACTAGTAAATGGCAGAGTCATGACCTAAATGAAGTCCACTCCCAATACTCCATTGGATTGCATCGGAAAGTCTGGACTATTTGCAGGTAACAAGATCTCAGTTAAATCTTGGATTTCGCCTAAAACAGACATTATTTTTGAGTATTAAAATGTTAAATGAGTTGTGTGATTAAAAAATACTTATGAAATCCAAACTGTTTCATTTATTAATGGCTGGTTAATGGTTTGTAAATAAAGCACAATCTGTTAAGCCAAACAAACAAACAATAAAATAGCTTATTAGTTTGGAATGTAAATAGAGAACTCATTAACTGGCTACTGTTTTTCCTGCTGCTATATTTGGTCTTTAGTTAGCACATGGAGGGTATAGCAGGAACAGAGGAGGTTGGTTTTCCCGGTAAGAAAACGTGTAAAACCTTTCAACTTTATTAAATTCTCCAAATCTCTGCTATCCCCATCTGTTGCCATGTAGTATTACAGCATGTGCTATGTAGTGCAAAGACACAATGTTAACGGGGTTGACAAAATGGGCTCACTCTTCCTTAGAAGCAGAAATCTGGCCCTTTTCCTTGACCACAGAAAACACCAGAAATTCTTGGTCATCTACTTTGCAGATGCCAGCTACTGATTGCCAGTATGGTCAGCCAACAGCCTATGAGCAGCATTAACCAAATACATCATGACTAATGGAAAGACACTCAAAATGTATGCCACTGCTAATGGTGCGTTAGTAATAACATTTTTGCACACAAACAACAGACACATTTATTACTTGACTTTTCATTCATCGGCGAATCATTATGGGAAGGCACTAGATAGATGGGCATAGCATGCAAAAATAAATATTTGTTCTCAGCTAGTCATTTATTCTTGCTTTTGACTGCATTCTCTTCTAACATCTGTTTCTCAAACAATGGTAGGTTATAGAATTATGACGCAAATACTTAACAGGACTCCATTCCTCAGAGAAAAACAAAAATAAAGCCTCGGGGCTCCGATTAGCTTTATTAGAGTGCTAGAAATAGGACTATATTACTGGAAAAACACTTCAAGATACTACTCTTTGAATCAGAATAATTAGTTTCTGAAAAAAAGAGAACTATGTTGTCTTTCTAGATGTTAACTCCAAAAATTCTGGAGTTAACAAAAATGTTAACTCTAGAAAATTGAGAGACCCAAACCCTGCGGTCTTCACCATGATGATGGCCTATGAGTTCTAATACAGTATTCCTTTTGGAAATGACCAGAAGTGGAAGACAGGGCCTTGGGTGTTAAACTCTAATTGAACCCAGGTCTCATAAGATTGATCTCCATTCCATAATTTTAGGATTTGTCTTGTCATTATCATCCTTTGTATAATCAGTGTCAAATAAAATCTCCTGCTGCTTTTACAAACAACATTCTGAAGTTGACACAGGCTAGCAAGTAAACTTGTCAAACTTCAGAAATGCATCTACAGGAGAAATGTTGAGATTTTAAAAGTAAACACAGACTCCAATCTTTAACCTGACAATCTTTAACTTGCCAAGTTACTTACTATATAGTATTAACAACATTTATTTTACCTAGCAAAGTCACCAGGCCTGCTTGCTCAGTGGATAGACTGAGCTTGATAAGGAGTCCTCTGGTGCATCAGCTTAGCTGATCCTGGCATTAACAAAGTAGGAAGCTGACTGTGTATTTTGTGTGCTTCACCTTTTGCCTTGACCAGAAATCCTCACTATTAAAGCATATTGAAAGATTCAGATACAGAAAAAGAATGTCCCCCTGGGGACACATGGTCATACTAAGCTCCAGGGGACACTACTGCAGTTACCCTGGGATAATAACAGATCCTAGAGGGTGTCTCAGTGGAAGACTGGGACAGGAAGGACCCATCTCAAAGTTGGGAGATCCATGCCAGGAACCTGAAAGCTAGAGAGGTGGAAGGAAAATACCAAAGAAGATAGCCTGAGTCACCAGGATAGCTATTATACAATCAAGAGGCTCACAAATCTGCTCTTGAAATAGAGTTTCCAGACTTAAATAAATATACGGGATACACAGACACTCCAATAAATTTGAATTTCAGATAAACAACAGATAATTTTTTAGTATAAGTATTTCCCATGCAATATTCGGGACATCTGTACATTAAAAACTCATTTTTACCTGAAATTCAAATTTAAACAGGCATTTTGTATTTTATATGGTGATCCCCTTACTTTTTGGAATGACTGATCTTTCAGCCTGAGTTGTATCTTCCGGCCTGGGTTTAGCAGAGCAGTGATTCTCTAAGTGTAGTTCCTTCACCAGAAGCAGCAGAAGTAGCTAAGAAGCTCTGAGAAATCAAATTATCCAAGCCAGGTGTGGTGATTCACACCCATAATTCCAACACTGTGGGAGGTCGAAGCGGGTGGATTGCTTGAGGCCAGGAGCTCAAGACCAACCGGGCAACATGGCGAAACCCCATTTCTACAAAAAAACTCAAAAATTAGCTGGGCGTAGTGGCGTATGCCTATAGTTCCAGCTGCTAGGGAGGCTGAGTTGGGAGGATCACTTGAGCCTGGGAAGTCAAGGCTGCAGTGAGCTGTGATTGGGCCACTGAATTCCAGCCTGGGTGACAGAGCAAGACCCTGTCTAAAAAAAATTTAAAAATAAAATAAAATAAAAAAGAAGGCCTGACACGGTGGCTCGTGTCTGTAATCCCAAGCATTTTGGGAGGCCAAGGCGGGAGGATCACCTGAGGTCAGGAGTTGAAGACCAGCCTGGTCAACATGGCAAAATGCTGTCTCTACTAAAAGTACAAAAATTAGCCAGCCATGGTACAGTGCACCTGTAATCCCAGATACTCAGGAGGCTGAGGCATGAGAATCACTTGAACCCAGTAGGCAGAGGTGGCAGTGAGCCGAGATCGTGCCACTGCACTCCAGCCTGGGCAACAGAGTGAGACTCTGTCTCAAAAAAACGAAGGAAGGAAGGAAGGAAGGAAGGAAGGAAGGAAGGAAGGAAGGAAGGAAGGAAAGAAGGGAGGGAGGGAGGAAGGGAGGGAGGAAGGGAGGGAGGAAGGGAGGGAGGGAGGAAGGGAGGGAGGAAGGGAGGGAGGGGAAAAAAAAAAAAAAAAAAAAGCAAATTCTCATTCCCATAGCAGACCTGCTCCAGGGGTAGGGTCCAGCAATTATACCAAAATCTCTGGGAGATTCTCTTGTACACTCAAGTTGGAGAAAGCAGAGCATTAGAAGCCCTAGAAACAGGACTTAGTACATAGTATTAACAACATTTATTCGTCATAGCAAAGTCACCAGGCCTGCTTGCTCAGTGGACAGACTGAGCTTGATAAGGAGTCCTCTCTGGTACATCAGAACTGTAGAGGTTAGGAGAGATAAAATGAATAAAAGATAACCTGATTGAAGGAGAAAGGGAGTCAGGAACAATCCCGGGTACATCGGCTGTATTGAAAACACTATTTGATTCTCCACTTCTGTGTATTCTGGCCGTGCTCATTAGGTTTGGTTTCCGCCATTTCCTAGTTCCCTCCAGCAACTATTAGTAAGACAGTTATAATAAAAAGAGTTTGTAAGCTTGTCTTCAGGGACACTGAAGATGGAAACACCAGCCATTTTTGAAGAAAGAGTGACTTAATAGAAAAAAAAAAAAAAAAATGAAGTCTTGGGCCTGAGGCAAAAAAAGGAAATAGCCTCCGAGGACTGACAAGCCCTGGAGGATTCCAAGCAGGAAGGTGCTTGCTTTCCTGGCAGGAGTACAGTGCTGAGCCTTAAGGCTAGCTTTTTTCAGCTCACTGTCATGCTCAGGGAGGAAACACCGAAGCCCCTCCCTGTGAATCCCGCAGTGTGCCAGCATGTCACAGTGAATGGGGAGAAGGCCAGGCCAGTGCCTCTGTCTAACCATGATCCCACAATCTGGCTCAACCTACCTGACAAGACTGTTCCAGGACATCTGTGGTGTCTGCCTGGGTCGGTCCATTCCCCACACCAACTTCCCAGAAGGCTGACCTGTCTGCAAACCCTCCCCCTCCTCCTAACTAGCAAAACTTGAGTCTTATTTAAACTAAAGACGTAAAGCTGTCTTCTTACTTTGGAAATGCAGAGGGAAGGAACTCAATGTATCTTAACCAACTCTGAAATTCATCTTCTCTTTGCTTAAGTAGAACGATGCAGTGTAGCCTAGTGGTTAAGAGCACAGGCTTCGCAGCCTTGCTCTGCACTTGACGACCCTGCCTGTTTTCTCTCTGTAGAGAATCATACCACCTGTCTTTGTGCACTGCTGTGAGGATTAAATAATCAATGCATTGAAAGTTTAAAACAATACCTGGCTCACAGGAAGGGCTCAATGACTGTTAGTTATTATTTTTACTAATTATTACTACTACTACTAGTATCACCATGGCCAATTGAAGTCATATTCTCCAGATTCGGTGTTTGGATCAGAAGGAAGAAAAAAGTTCTATAACATCAGGGAGATAAAACATTTAGTTCCCTAGGTTATGCTTCCCAAAATTGATCTATGCTTCCTAAGAATCAACTTAGAAGCTTATTATAGATACACATTCTGGGTCTCCATGTCACAGCTCTGATTCGGCCAGCACCATGTGGAGTCCCAGAATCTGCATGTGTAACAAGTACTCCCGGAGCGTCTGATGGCTTCTGAGGTTTAGGAACCACTGCTCTGGGAGAGGGCACTTCTCAAACCACAGGTGACCACAGCTTTCCTGAATGACACATTCTTCCATTCCATCAATGTCCTCCTTGCACTTCAGGTTAACCTCTTGAAAAGTTAATTGATACAAAGTATGAAATGATGCATTATGAGACTCTCAGTTCCGCTGGCATCCAGAGAGGCTATTTCACCATAGTGATGCATGAGCAGTAATAATAGCTGCATGTGTTGAGAGTTTACAGTATACCAGGCACTGTAAAAGGTGGTTTTTATATATGACATCTATCCTTTATAGGAAAGTAGTATTATTCTCATTTTACAAATGAGAAAACAGGAAGATGAAGAAGTTCAGCATTTTGCCAAGGTCATTCTACTGTGAAATGACATAGCCAAGATCCAAGTCTGTGAGATAATAAAGCTAAGGTATTTTCCTCGATTCCAGTAGCTCTCAATCATTAGTGTGTGAAGTAGGAAGAGGGGAGTCACTTGAAAAACTCTCTAAAAAGTCACATTCCTGGGCCCAAAACACAAAGATTCTCGTTCAATAAGTCCATCTGGGGCCTAGAAACCTGCTTTTTAATAGGCAGCCCATTTAATTCTGATGCAGGTGGTTTAGCCTACATTTTGAGAAGCAATACTCAATGCAATTTATCTCACCTTGCTTTGAAATCCTTTCAATTCTGGTGAATATAAAAGAGGTTCAAATAAGTCCAAGTATTTCCTAGAATGATAGTTTCATGTTAATTTGTAAATGTTTAAGTAAAAGTTATGTGATTAGCACTTGCTTTGAAGAAATCTTAACTTTTGTTATCTCCTCAAATGGCAGCAGATAAATAACCAAGCTCCCTTTCGGATTATGTCTGCAATAGAGATACCACTCTGAGGAAGATTAATTGTCTTCAAAGGGCTCTTGTTGTTGCTTTTTGTTTTCTAGCCATGGTGCCTAGATGAAATATACTTCCTTTTACATTATCTTGAAAGTAGAAATTATATTCAGGTTCATGAGTGGAAGACACAGACTTTCCCATTTTTCATTATTCTAAAATAACTACAAAAATCCTTTAAACATCTGCAGTGCAGACAAGTAGAAAATTACTAACATTTACAACACAGTGTACAATAATATCAATTATTAATTATAAGCACACAACCAGAAAAACAATGACTCCACTTAATCTCAAAACTCAGATCTAATCTTGATATGAGTCCCCTGTACAGATTGGTCGTGAACATTTGCTCCAAGCCACAGAACATTAGTTCCCTTTCTAGAAAGCACAGGCTACATGCCTGATGCATAGTCCCAGGAAGACAGAGGGGACCCTTGTCACAAATCAGCTGAGTGAGGAAAAAACCTGAGGTGTGAGAGACTCAAAATTGAAAGAATGTCAAAATATCCCATTCTGAGATACGTGCCAAGAGACAGCTCTCTCCTGCATGTAGACCTCAAAAGCATCAAAATGGGCAGGCCAGATAGATGGAAAGAGGCCTTAGTCAACTCTCTTAACCTTTCCAAGCCTCAGTTTCCTCATCTGTAAATTGGGTGTAGGAGAGGGGGGAAATAAGAGACAATTCCTTTCTAAAGGAGTTGTTCTAATGATTAAATGAATTCATTTTTATGGCGTTCTTACCACAGTGCCCAGCACAATGGGATGTAGAAAATACTCGAAAAATATTGCCATTATTAATTTTCCAACAACAAATAAGTTGGAAATACTAAAAAGGCTGCAGTGCATAGTAAAAAGGAAAGGGAATGTATTAGTCCATTCTCACATTGCTATAAAGAACTACCTGAGACTGGGTAGTTTACAAAGAAAAGAGATCTAATTGACTCACAGTTCTGCGGACTGTACGGAAGAGATGGCTGGGGAGGCCTCAGGAAACTCAGCCATAGCAGAAGACAAAGGGGAAGCAGGCACATCTTCACATGGCAACAGGAGAGAGAGAGTGAAGAGGGAAGTGCTACACACCTTTAAACAACCAGATCTTGTGAGAACTCACTATCAGGAGAACAGCAAGAGGGAAATCTGCCCCCATGATCCAATCACCTCCCACTAGGCCCCTCCTCCAACACTGAAGATCATAATTCAACATGAGATTTAGGTGGGGACACGGAGCCAATCCATATCAGGGAAATGGTCATATAGTGTTCTTCAGAAGTCTTGTAACAGTTATTACATTGCTCACATTAGCGAAGTCCCTCAGTTTAAAATAAATAGCTGCACAACCTGATCATATAGAAGTACTGTATGATCATTTATAGAGGAGGCAACCTAGTGAGTACACCTTTCACTAATGTTTCAGGCAACAAATTTTACCTAAATACAAATGAGTTCACATCAGACTCTTCTAAGGTGTCAATGTTCTCTACTGCAGGAAAGCTAAGGAAATCTTGTTTATGTTCTTCTTGTAACAAACGCCTGCTAATCGAAAGTAAAAGACTCTCAGGCTTTGCTTCCCAGGTACAAAGCACTATTTCTCTGATTAATGATCCAGATATCTGCGGTAACTGCAAAGCGAACATTCTCTAATTCTAACAGAGTCAGCTACCTCTGCCCAGGTGTTAAGCCCATGCCCTCATCCTGGGGGGTGTTTGGTAATTAGCAGTGCCAGCAGGTGTTTGCACTTGCTGCTGTTCCTGGTAGCTGAGCATATGTGTCAGGTCCCTGTTGGGGGGAGAAAAAAAGGGGAAATAAATGATTCACCTTAGCTTCAGCAAGGTCAGCTCCTTCCAGAAAGAAAAAACAAACTTTTTGTCTCTGCATCAAGCACTCTTCTTGTTCATCCTCTAAAATCCTCGGCTAATTTTGAAGTTAGAATTGACATTCGCTCCTGCTTTCATTTAGCAATACCTCTTTAGGATGGCTCTCTCCAAATGGCTCTCTTGAAATTTGCTGTGCTCTGGGCCTTTATGACCTGATTTTCTGCAATTAAAATTCCTCTGTCCTGAATTGTACCACATTCTCTCTAGCTCTACTCCCTGACTGTCAAGGGATTGCTTAGCCAGGCTAATAAAGAATTTTGCTAAGGGATGATGAGTGCCCAAGTATTGCAGGAAAAAGATTTTATTCCACATTACCTCTGCTCCCACAAAATATACTCGGCTCTGTGTAGGGGCTGGAGGAAGCAAGGTTTGTAGCATTTGACAATTTCCATGCTGTAAATTCTCCCACCATGGCCAACGCCAAGCTACCAACATGGCAGAGCTAGGAAGAGATCTATAGGATCGGCTCTCACATACGGGTCTGAGTGCACTCCAGCACACCCCTGGCTACTGCGGGATTCACAACGATTTCCTACGTGTCATGATTCCCAGGAAGTGGGAATATTATGACTAGACGTGGTTGATTTAAGAAACATTTTAAGGCAAAAGGAGTCACACGGAATACTTAAGATTGCATTGCGGACTTCTGCAAGATGGCAAAATAGACTAACAGGCTTAATTCCTCTCCTTCCAGACAGGCTTTAAAAAAAAAAAAAAAAATACTAAATGATAAAAAATGCATGAACCTACAGCAAGAAACAAGGAGATGAAAGCCATCAGAAGATGATAGATTTTGGCAAATTTCTGTGAGACAGAAAGCAGATGGAGCAGTGACAGATAACACAGGGCAGAGGCAGCTGCCCCAGAAACACTTGCAGAAAGGACACTGGTGGAAACATGATCTGGCTTGCCCAGAGCTCTACACTCAGGGAAGACAAAAACTGTGGAATGGGTGAGAAAAGGAACTAAAAGTCACCACAAGGAGTGTTGGGAAGTCACATGGTTCATGCTATCAGAAATGCTTGGTACCTGCTGGATGACAAATAACGGGATGAAAACATCTAGAGAGAAACCCTGCAAATCTGGGGAGATTTGAACTACACAACTCTTCAAGTTCCCTGGAATTCCAACCAGATGAACGTCCTCAGAGACTCCATCCAAGCGATTCAGATCAATCACCAAGTGCTGGAGTGTCTAGTTCTATCCAGCCTTGGGAGGCCTCTCAAATGCATATATATATCAGTCAATGAGCAACTGTGTTAGTGTGTGCTTACTGCAAGAGCAGCCTAAATACTTTGTACTGAGCAAAGTGTCACCTGATATTTCAACAGAAAAGAATATGGGAGCAGACAATTGAGACATTTAGCCTACTTAGTATTTTGAGAAACACAAACTTCAGGTGACAGATGATTCTGCTCTCAGGTAAAAGGCTGTGGCCCTGAAGAACTTGATTCTTTCACAAATGTTCTCATCTCAAAGTCTATATAAGCACCCTGTACATCCATTAAACAAATATAGGTGCACCTACTAAGTGCCAGTTCTCTGCTACGTGTTGAGGAGATAAAGAGATCAGTCAGGCTGGGCGCAGTGGCTCATATCTGTAATCCCAGCACATTGGGAAGCTGAGGAGAGAGGATTGCTTGAGGCCAGAAGTTCGAGAACAGCCTAGGCAACAAAGTGAGACACGAACTTTACAAAAAAATATTTAAAAATTAGCTAAGAGTGGTGGCATGTGCCTGTGGTCCCCTACTTGGGAGGCTGAGGTAGAAGATAACTTGAGCCCAGGAATTAGAGTTTGCAGTGAGCTAGAATGGTGCCACTACACTCCAGCTTGGGTGATGGTGTGAGACACTGTCTCTAAAAAATAAAACTTAAAAATGAAAAATTTAAAAGAAGAATCAGGTAAGGGTTGACTTTAATTTGCTTTCATAGAGCAGGAGCAATAAAATTTGTCTCCATATAACTTTGAGGACACAGGAGCCAACAGTGCCATGAGAGAGGAAGAGGGTGGCAGGGCAGCTCCTACGAAAGATGGAATATTTCCAGCTGGAAGTGGAGGGCATTGGGGTGCTAGGGTTGCCAGACAAAACACAGGACACACATGTAAATCTGTTTTTTGGCTTTAAAGATTTCTTTGGGGGAGGGGACATCACACGTCTACTCAATGAAGAGAAACCTCCAGAGGTCTTTTATTTTTTTATGTCTATTATGCAATGAACCCAGAGGGAAAAGGTTCCAGCAGCTCAGGCTCCTTCCCATTGGTTCCTACACAGTGTATTTCTCTAATGGAGCAGGCTGGGGCTTCAGTCAAACCCAGGTACCTTTCTCTTCGGCTTCCTTGTTTTTCTGATCATTTTCCTTCACACGGTTCAGGATGCTATCTTGACTCTGAGTGCTTAATGTGCACAATCTACACATTAATTCTCTTGGCAAGAATCTTGCCCCTACCTTGTTTATTTACAAAAATGCCAAGAGCATGCTGGGTGTCATCACAGACTCTTCCAGTTTTGCCATGGTAACACTTGTGGGGCCTTCCTTTGTGAACAGTACCCATTCCCTCGATGTCTACAATATTACCTTTCTTATAGGAGCAACTCAATATTTTCTGAAAGGCCTGGAGAACATCTCTCCTCTTTCCCTCTATGTTCATCACTTTGGCAAATTACTGAAAGATGATAGTTCCAGCCAAAAGGCCCAGTTAAATTTTAATTTCAGATAAACAATAAACATTTTTTCAGTAAAACCTTGAAAACCACTGTGGCATGGTTTAGACGGCAGGTAGGATATGAATTCTTATGGAGACTGGGGGCAATGCATTCCAGGAAAATAGAAAATACAGTTAGTTTTTCCATTTTTGAGTTAAATATCACCTTCCCATAAGAGCCTTCTCTGATCTCCTTGTTTAAAATCTCAACCTCCTGGCCGGGCATGGTGACTCACGCCTGTAATCGCAGCAGTTTGGGAGGCTGAGGTGGATCACTTGAGATTAGGAGTTTGAGACCAGCCTGGCCAATATGGCAAAACCCCACCTCTACTAAAAATACCAAAAAAAAAAAAAAAAAAAGCCAGGCATTGTGGTGCATGCCTGTAATCCCAGCTACTCGGTAGGCTGAGGCAGGAGAATCACTTGAACCCAGGAAGCAGAGGTTGTGGTGAGCCAAGATCCTGCCACCACACTCCAGCCTAGGTGAGAGAGTGAGACTCCATCTCACAAAAAAAAAAAAAAAAAAAATACACACACGAAACAAAAATCTCACCCTCCTATTCCTACAGTATTTTTCTGCATAGCATTCCTCACTACATGACATATTATGTCTTTGTTTATTGTTTCTCTCTCCCTTCCAGAATATTACTGCAGGAAAAGTTGTCTATTTTTGTTCACTATTATATTCCTATGCCTCCAACAATGCATGGAATAAAGTAGGTGCTCAAAAGATATTTTTGACTGAATGAATGACAAATGAACAAGTAAATAAACAAAATTGGCAAGACGAATTTTTTTCCTCTTGTGACTGACACTGGAAAAATATTTAGTTTGTGGTTGTTGAAATGTGAAAACACTAATATAGTCCCAACCTTGATGTGGCATTCCAACTGAATGGGGACAGAAAAAGACAGTAACAAAAGAAACTAGGCAATCTTAAAGAAACATGAACTTAACTAAGAATCACAAATAGTGTATGCAAAACCTGTTTCACTTCTGCCAAGCCAGGGGGTGTTGCAGTGACTGTAGAACTCAAGTCAGTGACTGAATCACTTTGAGAGGTTGAACTTGGGCAATGATCTCACTGGTCAAGAAGGAGGCAGAGCCTCTCGCCCCTCTGAGCATCCAGAACAGTCTAATTCCTTGCCCAGTGAACCACTTTCCTCCACAGACCACATGTCCTCAGAAGGCAAACACCACCACTGTATTAGTCCGTTTTCACAGTATTATAAAGACATACCGGATACTGGCTATTTTTTTTTTTTTTTTTTTTTTTTTTTTGAGACAGAGTGTCACCATGTCTCCCAGACTGGAGTGCAGTGGTGCAATCTCAGCTCACTGCAAGCTCCACCTCCCAGGTTCACACCATTCTCCTGCCTCAGCCTCCCGAGTAGCTGGGACTACAGGCACCTGCCACCATGCCCAGCTAATTTTTTGTATTTTTAGTAGAGACAGGGTTTCACCATGTTAGCCAGGATGGTCTCAATCTCCTGACCTCGTGATCCACCCTCCTTGACCTCCCAAAGTGCTGGGATTACAGGCGTGAGCCACCACGCCTGGCCAACTGTCTAATTTATAAAGAAAAGTTTAATTGCCTCAAAGTTCCACATGGCTAGGGAGGCCTCAGGAAGCTTACAATCATGGCGGAAAGGGAAGCAGGCACGTCTTACATGGCAGCCGGCCAGACAGGATGTGACAGAAGTGTAAGGAGAAGAGCCGGTCCTAAAACCATCAGATCTCATGAGAACTCACTTACTATCATGAGAACAGCATGGGGGAAACTGCAACCATGATCCAGTCACCTCCCAGCAGGTCCCTCCCTCAACACCAGGGAATTGCAATTCAACATGAGATTTGGGTGGGGTACAAAGCCAAACTATTTCAACCACCTAGCATTCTGATGCTGGTTTCCTCCAGAGCAATTGCCCAGCCTCGATGATGTCCTTCAGAGGTAATAAAGAGACCAAGTGATGGAGGAGCATGTATCCCAAATAGAAATGGATCATATATTAGAATAAAAATCAGGAAGGCCTGCTTTCACATACCACCCGTGGGAGTCAGGGATTGTTTGGAGGTTTCTCAGATTCTGCACATTGTGGCTATGCCCCTCCCTGATCTGAGAAGAAGCCTACACAAAAGCGACATCTCCTACAAATAAAATCAGGCTTGGTCCCTGTCAACCTGCTCTTGTATAACATGCTCCCTGTCAAGAAAGATGCATGCATGTGTAGATGTTAATTGACAGGTAGATTTAAGATAGGAGACTCTCAGAAAAGAGGAATCTGATGGAACTTCCACTTAACAGCTACTGCATCACTAAGACCATTTATCACTTAGCTAATACAGTCAGTGTATTCCTAATACTTTCTGAATGTACAGGTCACCAAACTGCTTTTAAAAAAATCAACAAGCGCAGATAGAGCTCTGTTTCTTACATGGCAGTATATTTGCGCCTCTAGCTTCCTGTTTCTCTACTTCCTAGTGACATCTCAAGACCTTAATTTTCTGTTATTAAATTGCTAGTCACTGTCTTTTAAGTACTTGTGACACTTAGACTAACACTGTGTGATGGTGGCAGGGTGGTAGGGACTGGGGAGGTAGAGGTGGAGGGAGGAGAAAATGAAAGCAAAGGAAAGGAAAGGGAAAAAAAAACCTAGGATATAATTGAGTCATGTTTCTACAGAAACAGTAAACAATGAGAATAGAAAACAAGGCCAGGCACAGTGGCTCACACCTGTAATCCTAGCACTTTGGGAGACTGAGGCAGGCAGATTACCTGAGGTCAGGAATTCAAGACTAGCCTGGTCAACATGGCGAGGCCAAAACCCACCTCTACTAAAAAAAAAAAAAAAAAAATCCAAAAAAAGAAAAAATTTAGCCGGGCATGGTGGCACATGCCTGTAATCCCAGCTACTCAGGAAGCTGAGACATGAGAATCGCTTGAACCCAGGAGGCAGAGGCTGCAGTGAGCCAAGATCACACCATCACACCACTGCACTCCCAGCCTGGGTGACAGAGTGAGACACCATCTAAAAAAAAAAAAAACACCACAATATAAGACCCTGCTATCTTAGAGCACACACCCCTTTAAAACAATGGAGACTTAAATTGAATAAAACTGAATTGGCAAACTCTGAGCTATTTAAAGACTTGTTCACTCATGTATTCCCAGGGCTGAGAAAAGAGTCTGGCACATAGTAGGTACTCAATAAATATGCATCAACTGAATACATCAATTCATTGGATTAATTTACACATCTTGGTCAAGGAAAGTATGACGTATGGTATTCTTATTTGAAACATTTTACATCAATAGAACTAAAATATAACAGGGAGCTTTCAATTTATCTATGACATTGAGGACAAAAAACAGTCTTTGCCCCAGCCCTGGCTCAGAGTGCGTAAGTGTATAATACCTATAACTCAGGTGGCACCACTGCCTGGATACTAACATCTAGGAAGAGGATAAAGCTTCCCTCCCTCCAGTTAATCAATGAGTCTCAGGCAACCCTAATGGTGTTTTCCTTCTGGGAGGCCTGCCCGTGTGTGCTCCATTCCCATGGAGCATACAGCCCAGATGGTCATTCCCATTGACAAAACATGTTGACAGCATGACACCATTACAATTTTGGCAGGAGATCGACACATTCCTTATTCTGATACTACAGGCTTAACTAGGCCAATGAAACCTAAGGCATTTTGTGTCATTATTTCAGTCCAGAAATTATCATCGCAATTATAAATGGACATCCCAACATCCATTAAAAAGGCAGTTCGTGATATTCCAAATAGTTGGTGTTCCTCCGGAAAGAATCAAATTACCAGGAGATGCAGGCTGAGATGATGTGAAGGGAGGGAGAGGAAGTAGAGTGTGGAGGGGCAGGGCCCAGGGTTCAAGTATCGTCCCTGCCTCCTAGCCAGTGATTTCTCTCTACAAATCTCAGTAAGTGTCCCATACAAGTCAATTTAAACCTAAAATCCTTAGTACAAGGAATAACGTATAGAGGGAAAAGGCACTAAGCAAGTTCCAGAATGTTCCCTGCATGGGCTACATTGCCTGCTGACAGGAACCCCACTGACAGGTAGCGTGGAATCTTCAAGAGCACAGATGGGAGCAAGTCAGAGCATCAGCTGTTAAAGTGGAAAGCAAATATGTGGGAAAAAGATTTTTTAGAAATTCAGGTATCTACCATTGTGGAATCTGTTGAGTCCCTTATTTGTGTTCTCATTTCTCTTTTTCCATGAAAATAATGATTATATGTACTCTGTCCTGTGATGGTTATGAAGTAGAATAAAACATTGTTCAAAAAAGATTTCCTGAACATCTCCTCCATACCAGACATGGAACTTGGTAGGCACTCAGGATACAGAAGTGAGTAAGACACAAATCTTGCCCTCCTGGAGTTTCCCAGCTAGGATAGGAGCTCACACTCAGAATCTACATTCTTCTTGAGTACAAAACCAAGGCTATTGTTTCTTCCTTTAAAGAAACAAACATGGAAAATTAGGAATAAACTTGCTGTAATTCATGGAATCTCCAACCCAAAACCTCTTTTTGACCAAAAGTCTGAAAGACAATTAGTTACAATTAAAGATGTCAGTTGGCCTTATTAAGTAAAAGGTTGCCAGCCAACGAGCTAGAGAGGCATTCAAAAAATGTTCTGGCAGAAATGCAGCCTACATTTCCCCAGGCTTCATGAAGTGGTGGGTACAGATAATGTCGCAGACACAGAAATAATGCACAGCACATTGGCTTTTATTCTCACCTACTTTAAAAAGTCAAAGCCCTACTTATATCTGGGAAAGTCTAAAAGTGTGTCAGGGTCGGGAGACAGTCTAAGACGCACACTATCTGCCACATGCTTTTCCTTCACCCTCTGCTTGATGTCCATTTCATCGAATGTGTCTCTTTCATCACTGGTACCATCCCTCTATTGAGAAATTCATTCCTGTGACACCTGTACCCTCCCAAAAGATGCCAACCCTTGAGGTGCCAAAACAGCTTTGGAAAGAAGGGGTGATTGTCTCTTGCCTATTTATGTTACACATCATATATGTCCTATGTCCCACAGGGCCCTCATGGAAACAGGGCTTAGGGACCATGTCTCCCTCCCTCTTCCTCCCATGTAAGTTATCCCAACAAAATAGACACAGACTCTTGTTGGTGTCACACCTGCCTTCCTCTACCCCCCTAAAAATGAGTCATGCCTGACATGTCTGAACCCAGTGGTCAGCATGGCTCAAGTTCAAACTGGAGTCCTTGAAGGAGAACCTGCTGAATCCTAGCCGCCTGCGAAAGAGCCAGTAAACATGCAGCTCATTTATTCTTCAAAAAACTCAGAACACAAACTAAGTGTTGGATACTGGGAATACCTTGATAATTTTTCTTAAACAGACATAGTCCTGCAGCTTTTAAAACTAGTAAATCCAAAACACAAATACATAATTACTAGTGAAGACAAAGCATTGTGAAAGAAACAAAGAGTGATGGAAAAAAGATGTTCATAGGCTTACCGAAACACAGCCAAAATGTGGGGCCAGTTCAACAGTTTTGAACAATGTTTTATTGTCTCTTTATATGTTGACTAAGTACAAATCGTTGAGTTGGAACAAAATGTCATGCAGGTCATTCTTACAACTCATTGGGTCCTACAGAAGGTAGCACCTTGTACTTTCTCAGTTTAGTGATAAGCCACAGACTACTGTTAGGTCACTGAAGAGGATTTGCAACTGCTCTCAAGTTTTTGGACACAAAAGATTATGCTCTGCTCTTTGTGTGTGAGCTGTGAGGTGTTAAGTCCTTCCATCTTGGTACTGTCCACACACAATAATGCTCATAATTATATTATCCAGATTAGTGCTTAAAAAATAAAATGTTAAGCCAGTGTCATCCACTGACAATGTTAACCCAGGTGGATAGACATTAAGTCAGTACTACTATATGAACATCAGTGCTTCTATACAACATCAGTACTTCCTGCTATTGTTCATGCCATGTGGAATGAAATAAAATCCACTAGAATCCAAATATGCTGTCTGTATTACTTTCTTCTTCCACACATTGCCCAAAGGAAACTAGTCTTCTCACATGATCGGCTCTTCACAGAATGGCTGGGATGACCATGGAGTATCCTCAGTTCTTCCGTGTATTTATCAACTAAAGTTTTTATTCTTTTGTGATCCCACATCAGAGATACATAAGTTTCCTGGTGACTTTTTGTGTCAAACTCTGTATGAACTGAGTTCCCAGAGGCTGTTTACATTTAACATCACTACAGCTATGGGTTTGCATTAGGTATTCAGTGTTTTTCTGAGGTTTTATGTAAATCAATTACTTTAAAAGCTAATAACATGTCCCAGTGACTTCAATTATAACATCAAAGAATAGCTCCCACTGGGACTATGTTGGCCATAACACATAGAAACACATGTAGAGGACATCCTGTCTTTGTCAGTGCATGATCTACATGCATGTAGTTGCCTGCCTTAAATGTACAAATCAATTAACATGCTCTTCAGTGATCAATTATTAATGCATTTATTAAATTATGTCATATTAAATCAGTATTGCATCAGATACTCTTACCCAGTCTTGAAAACCTGAATTTCTAAAAATCACAAATTTCATGCAATTGTTCCAGACATTTTATATGACCCCACATCTTCTTGTCTGAATAAGTGTTCCTTGAAGCAATGCTCAGAGTATGCAACAAGATACTACTGAGCATTTCAGTGCAATTATGCAATTATTTTTAAATTGCTAAATATTAATTGACTATTTGTGTACTGATTAGTGAATGCCACAGCCAGATTAAAATTTCTAATAAAGTATATTGATGATATGTTTCTGTCTGGAACCAACAACTGTTTAACAAAAAACTAAACATACATTTTCAAGAAGCACACAGCTGGTACAGCAGTTAAACACGTAAACAATGATTATATATATCACATACGTAATATGATACTAATGAAATACTGATTAATTATGGTAAGAAAATAATAAATAGAATCAGAAATATGATTGGTGCTTTATCAAATTACGTATTGTCACAGTAAGCACTATACTCCATCTTCCAATAGCAAAAGGAAGAAAAATATAAGTCTAGATACACACACACACACACACACATCCCTGCATGTAGAAGAGCTACACATGGTAAGTTCAGGAAAGGAAATTTTATAGTAGCATGGTTAGAACTAACTACTTCCCAGTGCTGTTCAACTCCCTCTTCTAGTCCATGTTCATTCAAAAATTTAAACATGGACTCACATATTGGTGGAGGAACTGGCTCTGAAAATTCCAAACTCTGCCCCTTCACATGGATTCTTGAAGCAATTAGAATAGGCAGTGATCAGGGGCAGGCATGGTGGCTCACACTTATAATCTCAGCACTTTGGGAGGTTGAGCTGGGAGCCTCTCTTGAGGCCAAAAGTTTGAGAACAGCCTAGGCAACATATGGAGATCCCATCTCTACAAAAAAATTAAAATAAGAAGAATAGGCAGTGTTTTCTTTTTTTCATGCTGACAATACTTCCTTGCCCACCTAACAAATTCTACCCATCTTTAACATCTCAGCCCAATCACTACTTTTTTATTGATATCTTCAGTGTATCCCACCCTGCCATACCCACCCGCCACAGCAAAAACAAACTTTTTTTTACATTTATCAGTTCACTACAAAGGATATTTTAATGAATCCAAACAAATGGCCAGATGAAGAGATTCACAGGATGAGATCTGGAAGGGTCCCGAATGTGGGAGCTCCTGTCCCTAAGGACTTGGCAACATGTGGATGTGTAAGCCTCCACGTGTTTCACTATCTGAAAGCTCCCTGGCCTTTTGGATTTTTGTGGAGGCTTCATTACATAGGCACGATTGACACTTAAGTTCCTGTTGCACCCTGCACATATCATACCCTCCGCAGTGCCCTTAAGTGACTGTACTGGGATTGTTTATAAATATGTCTCCCCTGTGGTTCATGAGCCCTTTAGGACTATGAATTGCATCCATGTGTTTTCAGCTTGTATCTCCAATGTAGAGCACAATACATGGCATGGGGTGGACAAGGATTCAATAAGTATTTGTTGAATTTGTTAATTAAATTAAATTAAAAATGATGAGAGCCTCATTTCTCGTTTCTGCCAGAGATGTTGGATGGAATTAATCTGATACTTTCACTCTTGACTTCATTGGGTCAAACTATACTTCTGTTTTATAGTTCTCAATTATTTTTGGATACTTTACTTGCCATTACCTTGACCTAATCATGCATATTTTTATGAAAGTGTATTACCTCTCATCTGTGGCTTCTTCCTGGGCACTTTTCTGTATATTATAGGAAGAATGTATCATTACATGGCAAAAAGAGTGAAAACTGTAGCCCAAAGTCATGGTTCAATCCCTGACACCTGAATTTTCATAGGCAGGTCATTTAAGCTCTCCAAGCCTCCATTTTCTCATTTGTAAAGAATGAATAAAAATGTCTTCCTTGCAGGCAGACATCTTTGCTGTTCTGCAGCCTCCACTGGTGGCACCTCCAGGTGCAGGAGAGACTCAGGTGAATAGGGTCTGGAATGAACCCCCAGCAAAACACAGCAGCCCTACAGAAGAAAAGCCTGACTGTTAAAAGAAAAACAAATAGAAAGCAACAACAAGAACAGCATCAACAAAAAGTACCCACAAAAGCTCTATCCAAAGATCAGCAGCCTCAAAGATGGAAGCTAGATAAACTCCTGAAGATGAGAAAGAATCAAAGAAAAAATGCTGAAAACTCAAAAAGCCAAAAAGTGCCTCTTCTCCTCCAAATGATTGAAACACCTCTCCAGCAAGGCTGCACAACTGGGCAGAGGCTGAGATGGATGAACTGACAGAAGTAGGCTTCAGAAGGTGGGTAATAACAAACTTTGCTAAGCTAAAGGAGCATGTCTTAATGCAATGCAAAGAAGCTAAGAAACATGATAAAAGATTACAGGAACTATTGACCAGAATAATCAGTTGAATAACTGATGGAGCTGAAAAACACAACACAAGAACTTCACAATGTAATCACAAGTATCAACAGCAGAATAGACCAAGCAGAGGAAGGAATTTCAGAGCCTGAAGACTATCTTGCTGAAAAAAGACAGGCAGACAAGATTAGAGAAAAAATAATGAAAAGTAATGAACAAAACCCCCAAGAATGACCAGGTGCAGTGCCTCACGCCTGTAACCCCAGTACTTTGGGAGGCCAAGGTGGGCAGATCACGAGGTCAGGAGTTCGAGACCAGCCTGGTCACCATGCCGAAACCCTGTCTCTACTAAAAATACAAAAATTAGCTGGGCATGGTGGCAGGCACCTGTAATCCCAGCTACTTGGGAAGCTGAAGCAGGAGAATCATTTGAACCCGGGAGGCAAGGTTACAGTGAGCTGAGATTGCACCACTGCACTCCAGCCTGGGCGACAGGGCAAGACCCCATCTCCAAAAAAAAAAAAACCTCCATATGGGGTTGTGTAAAAAGACTGAATCTACAACTGATTGGGGTACCCAAAAGAGATGAGGAGAATGGAACCAAGTTGGAAAACATACTTCAGGATATCATCCAGGAGAACTTACCAAACCTACCAAGTCAGGCCAACATTCAAATCCAGGAAACCCAAAGAACCTCAGTAAGATACTCCATGAGAAGATCAACCCCAAGACACATAATCATCAGACTCTCCAAGGCTGACATGAAGGAAAAAATGTTAAGGGCAGCTACAGAGAAAGGCCAGACTACCCACAAAGGAAATCACATTAGACAAACAGCAGACCTCTACGTAGAAATCCTACAAGCCAGAGGAGATTGGGGGCCAATATTCAACATTCTTAAAAAGAATTGCCAATCCAGAATTTCTTATCTGGTGAAATGAAGCTTCATAAGTGAAGGAGAAATAAAATCATTTTCAGACAAGCAAATTCTGAGGGAATTTATTACCACCAGGCCTGCCTTGCAAGAGCTCCTGAGGAAAGCACTAAATATGGAATGGAAAAACCATTGCCACCTACTACA
Source organism: Chlorocebus sabaeus (assembly GCF_047675955.1). Lineage (NCBI taxonomy): Eukaryota > Metazoa > Chordata > Mammalia > Primates > Cercopithecidae > Chlorocebus > Chlorocebus sabaeus. Next base: position 35,988,995 of record NC_132917.1, read on the forward strand.
AAAACCAACATCACTATGAAGCAACTACATCAACAAGTCTACTAAATAACCAGGTAGCATCATGATAACAGGATCAAATTCACACATAACAACATTAACCTTAAAAGTAAATAGGCCAAATGCCCCAATTAAAAGACACAGAATGGCTATCTGGATAAAGGGTCAAGACCCATCAGTGTGCTGTATTCAAGAGACCCATCTCACATGCATAGACACACATAGGCTCAAAATAAAGGGATGGAAGAAAATTTACCAACCAAATGGAAAGCGGAAAAAAAGTAGGGGTTACAGTCCCAGTTTCTGACAAAACAGACTTTAAACCAACAAAGATCAAAAAAGACAAAGAAGGGCAGCACATATCATAAAGGATTCAATTCAACGAGAAAAGCTAACTATCCCAAATATATTTATACCCAATACAGGAGCACCCAGATTCATAAAAAAAGCTCCTAGAGACCTACAAAGCAACTTAGACTCTGACACAATAATAATGGGAGAATTTAACGCCCAACTGTCAATCTTAGACAGATTATCGAGCCAGAAAATTAGCAAAGACATTCAGGACTTGAACTCAGCTCTGGATCAAGTGGACCTGATAGATATCTATGGAATTCTCCACCCAAAAACAACAGAATATATATTCTTTTCAGCTCCATATGGCACTTACTCTAAAACTGATCACATAATTGAAAGTAAAACACTCCTCAGCAAATGCAAAAGAACTAAAATCATAACAAACAGTCTCTCAAACCACAGTGCAATGAAATTAGAAATTAGATTAAGAAACTCACTCAAAACCACATGACTACATGAAAATTGAACAATATGCTCCTGAAATGACTCCTGGGTAAATGATGAACTTACGGCAGAAATCAAGTTCTTTGAAACCAAGGAGAACAAAGAGACAATGTACCAGAATCTCTGGGATGCAGCTAAAACAGTGTTAAGAGGGAATTTTATAGCACTAATTGCCCACATCAAAAAGCTAGAAAGATCTCAAATCAACCCCCTAACATCGTAACTAGAAGAACTAGAGAACCAAGAGCAAGAAAACCCCAAAGCTAGCAGATGAGAAATAAACAAGATCAAGCAGAACTAAAGGAGATAAAGACACAAAAAACCCTTTAAAAAATCAACAAATCCAGGAGGTAGATTTTGAAAAAAATAATAAAACAGATAGACAACTAGCTAGACTGAAAAAGAAGAAAAGAGAGAAAAATCAAATAGATACAATCAGAAACGATAAGGGGGATATCACCACTGACCCCACAGACATACAAACAATCATCAGAGAATACCATAAACACCTCTATACTAATAAATTAGAAAATCTAGAAGAAGTGGATAAATTCCTGGACACATACACACTCTCAGGACTGGACAAGAAAGAAGCTGAATCCCTGAATAGACCAATTATAAGCTCTGAAATTGAGGCAGTAATAAATAGCCTACCAACCAAAAAAAGCCCAGAACCAAAAGATTTAAATCTGAATTCTACTAGAGATACAAAGAGGAGCTGGTACCACTTCTTCTGAAACTATTCCAAACCAAAGAAAAGCAGGGACTCCTCCCTAACTCATTCTATGAGGCCTGTATCATCCTGATACCAAAATCTGGCAGAGATACAACAACAAAAAAGGAAACTTCAGGCAAATATCCCTGATGAACATTTATGTAAAAATGTTCATACTGGCAAACTGAATCCAGCAGCTCACCAAAAAGCTATCCACCAAGATCAAGTCGGCTTTATCCCTGGGATGCAAGGCTGGTTCGACATTTGCAATTCAGTAAATGTAATTCATCATATAAACAGAACTAAAGACAAAAATCACATGATAATCTCAATAGACACAGAAAAGGCCTTCAACAAAATTCAACATCCCTTCGTGTTAAAAACTCTCAATAAACTGGCTCAAATAATAAGAGCCATTTATGAAAACCCCACAGCTAACATCATACTGAATGGGCAAAAGCTGAAAGCATTTCCCTTGAAAACTAGCACAAGACAAGGATACCCTCTCTCACCACTCCTATTCAACATAGAATTGGGACTTCTGATCAGGGCAATCAGGCAAGAGAAATAAATAAAGCATATTCAAATCACAAGAGAGGAAGTCAAACTGTCTCTGTTTGCAGATCACATGGTACTATCATCAGAAAACCCCATCATCTCAACACCAAAGCTTCTTATGCTGATAAGTAACTTAAGTCTCAGGATACAAAATCAATGTGCAAAAATCACAAGCATTCCAAGCAGAGAGTCAAATCATGAATGAACTCCCATTTGCAATTGCTACAAAGGTGATAAAATAACTAGGAATATGGCTAACAATGGAAGTGAAAGCCCCCTTCAAAGAGAACTACAAACCCCTGCTCAAGGAAATAAGGAAGGACACAAACAAATGGAGAAACATTCCATCCTCATGAACAGGAAGAATCAATATTGTGAAAATGGTCATACTGCCTGAAGTAATTTATACATTCAATGCTATTCCCCCCAAACTACCATTAACATTCTTCACAGAATTAGAAAAAAAAAAAAAAAAAAAAAAAAAAAAAAACTACTTTAAAATTCATAGGGAACCAAAAAGAGCTCGTATAGTCAAGACAATCCTAAGCAAAAAGAACAAAGCTGGAGGCTACCTGACTTCAAATTATACTACAAGGCTACAGTAACCAAAACAGCATGGTACTGGAACAAAAACAGACACTGAGACCAATGGAACAGAATAGAGAACTCAGAAATAAGACCATACATCTACAACCACCTAATCTTCAACAAACCTGATGAAAATAAGCAATGTGGAAAGGATTCCCTATTTAACAAATGGTGTTTGGAGAACTGGGTAGCTATATGCAGAAAATTGAAACTGAATCCCTTCCTTATACCATATACAAAATGTAACTCAAGATGGATTCAAGACTTAAATGTAAAACCCAAAACTATAAAAACCCTAGAAGAAAATCTAGGCAATACCATCCAGGACATAGGCAAGGGTGAAGATTTCATGACCAAAACATCAAAAGCAATTGCAACAGAAGCAAAATTTGACAAATGGAATCTGATTAAACAGCCTCTGCACAGCAAAAGAAACTATCATCAGAGTGAACAGGCAACCTACAGAGTGGGAGAAAATTTTTGCAATCTATCCATCTGATAAAGGTCTAATATTCAGAGTCTACAAGGAACTTAGACAAATTTACAGGGGAAAAGACCATTAAAAAGTGGGCAAAGGACATGAACAGACACTTCTCAAAAGAAGACATTTTTGCGGCCAACAAACATATGAAAAAAAGGTCAACATGACTGATCATCAGAGAAATGCAAATCAAAACCACAATGAGATGCCATCTTACGTCAGTCAGACTGGCAATTATTAAAGTCAAGAAATAACAGATGCTGCCGAGGTTGCAGAGAAATAGGAACACTTTTACACCGTTGCTGGGAATTTAAATTAGTTCAACCATTGTGGAAGACAGTATGGCAACTCCTCAAAGATCTAGAACCAGAAATACCATTTGACCCAGAAATCCCATTACTAGGTATATACCCAAAGGAATATAAATAATTCTATTATAAAGATATATGCACACATATGTTCACTGCAGCACTATTCACAATAACGAAGACATGGAATCAACCCAAATGCCCGTCAATGATGGACTGGATAAAGAAAATGTGGTACATATACACCATAGACTACTATGCAGACATAAAAGGGAACAAGATCATGTCCTTTGCAGGGACATGGATGAAGCTGGAGTCATTATCCTCAGCAAACTAATGCCAGAACAGAAAACCAGACACCACATGTTCTCATTTATAAGTGGGAACTGAACAATGAGAACACATGGACACAGGGAGGGGGACAACACACACTGGGGCCTGTCAGGGGATGGGTGGTGATGGAAGTGGGAGTGAGAACATCAGGAAAAATAGCTAATGCATACTCAGCTTAATACCTAGGTGATGGCTTGATAGGTGCAACAAACCACCATGGCACACGTTTACCTACGTAACAAACGTGTACATCCTGCACGTGTATCCCAGAACATAAAATAAAAAAATTTTTAAATGTCTTCTTGTGAGTATGGTGGTAGGAATCAACTATTATGCAGCAAACCCTGACAGAGCATCTGATGCCCAGTAGGTGCCCCATAAACCATAGCAGTACAATATATGTGAAAGCACTTTTTTTTTTTTTTTTTTTAGACGGAGTCTCACTCTGTCGCCCAGGCTGGAGTGCAGTGGTGTGATCTCGGCTCACTGCAAGCTCTGCCTTGCGGGTTCACACCATTCTCCTGCCTCAGCCTTCTGAGTAGCTGGAACTACAGGAACCCGCCTCCATGCCTGGCTAATTTTTTTTTGTATTTTTTGTAGAGACGGGATTTCACCATGTTAGGCAGGATGGTCTCAATCTCCTGACCTCGTGATCTGCCCGCCTCAGCCTCCCAAAGCGCTGGGATTATAGGCGTGAGCCACCGCGGCCGGCCGTGAAAGCACATTCTAAGCTTTAGAGCACTGTACAAATGTTAGTTATAGCATTACCCCCAATCTTATTCCTTCATATCTAAACTTATCATAATTGTAATATATAGAAAAGTGTCCAGGAAGAAGCCATAGTAAAGCCTGATAGCACTGTCATAATAGGTAAAGAAGGAACAAAAGGAGTACAGTGTCCACCTGATTGCTTTTTGTTATATTTTTGTTCTTTGTAAATGAAAAAAGTTTCCTTCCCTTTACCACCTAAATGAGTCTTGTGATGATTTCAAACATTTTTATGCCCTTAGAAGTCCCAGATAATTGCCTTATTCCCTCTATTTGTACAATGACTATCACTTCCAAAGCCATAACCTCCACTGTGGCCTCTGCAACTCTGGGTCTGCTTATCCCATTCCTCTTAGTTCATTTGGGTTGCTATAACAAAATACCACGGACTCAGTAGCTTACAAATGGCAAAGATTTATATCTGACAGTCCTAAAAGCTGAGAACTCAAAGATCAAGGAACCAGCCCATTCAGTGTCAGCTGCTTTCCTATAGATAGCGCTTTCTTTCCGTGTCCTCACATGGTGAAAGGGACTAGCTAGCTCTCTGGTGTCTTTTCTTTTCTTTTCTTTTCTTTCTTTCTTTTTATTATACTTTAAGTTCTAGGGTGCATGTGCATAACGTGCAGGTTTGTTACATAGGTATATATGTGCCATGTTGGTTTTCTGTATCCATTAACTCATTTACATTAGGTATTTCTCCTAATGCTATCCCTCCCCCTCCCCCTACGACAGGCCCCCATGTGTGATATTCCCCACCCTATGTCCAGGTGTTCTCATTGTTCAGTTCTCATCTATAAGTGAGAACATGCGGTGTTTGGTTTTCTGTCCTTGTGATAGTTTGCTCAGAACGATCGTTTCCAGCTTCATCCCGGTCCCTGCAAAGGACATGAACTCATCCTTTTCTATGGTTGCATAGTATTCCATGGTATACTTGTGCCACATTTTCTTAATCCAGTCTATCATTGATGGCCATTTGGGTTGGTTCCAAGTTTTTGCTATTGTGAATAGTGCCACAATAAACATATGTGTGCATGTGTCTTTATAGTAGCATGATTTGTAATCCTTTGGGTATATACCCAGTAATGGGATGGCTGGGTCAAATGGTATTTCTAGCTCTAGATCCTTGAGGAAAGGCTGCACTGTCTTCCACAATGGTTGAACTAGTTTACAGTCCCACCAACAGTGTAAAAGCATTCCTATTTCTCCACATCCTCCCCAGCACCTGTTGTTTCCTGACTTTTAAATGATCATCATTCTAATTGGTGTGAGATAGTATCTCATTGTGGTTTTGATTTGCATTTCTCTGATGACCAGTGATGATGAGCGTTTTTTCCTGTGTCTGTTGGCTGCATAAATGTCTTCTTTTGAGACATTTTTTGATGGAGTTGTTTGTTTTTTTCTTTTAAATGTGTTTGTTTGGAGATTCTGGATATTAGCCCTTTGTCAGATGGGTAGATTGCAAAACCTTTCTCCCATTCTGTAGGTTGCCTGTTCACTCTGATGGTAGTTTCTTTTGCTGTGCAGAAGCTCTTTAGTTTAATTAGATCCCATTTGTCTGTTTCGGCTTTTGTTGCCATTGCTTTTGGTGTTTTAGACCTGAAGTCCTTGCCCATGCCTTTGTCCTGAATGGTATTACCTAGGTTTTCTACTGGGAGTTTTCAGTTTCAGGTCTAATATTTAAGTCTTTAATCCATCTTGAATTAATTTTTGTATAAGGTGTAAGGAAGGGATCCAATTTCAGCTTTCTGCATATGGCTAGCCAGTTTCCCCAGCGCCATTTTTTAAATAGGGAATCCTTTCCCCATTTCTTGTTTTTGTCAGGTTTATCAAAGATCAGATGGTTGTATATGTGTGGTGTTATTTCTGAGGCCTCTGTTCTGTTCCACTGATCTATCTCTCTGTTTTGGTACTGGTATCATGCTGTTTTGGCTACTGTAGCCTTGTAGCATAGGTTGAAGTCAGGTCACGTGATGCCTCCAGCTTTGTTCTTTTGACTTATGATTGTCTTGGCAATGCGGGATCTTTTTTGGTTCCATATGAACTTTAAAGTCATTTTTTCCAATTCTGTGAAGAAAGTCATTGGTAGCTCATGGGGATGGCATTGAATCTACAAATTACCTTGGGCAGTATGGCCATTTTCATGATATTGATTCTTCCTATCCATGAGCATGGAATGTTCTTCCGTTTGTGTGTGCCCTCTTTTATTTCATTGAGCAGTGGTTTGTAGTTCTCCTTGAAGAGGTCCTTCGCATCCCTCGTAAGTTGGATTCCTAGGTATTTTATTCTCTTTGAAGCATTTGTGAATGGGAGTTCACTCATGATTTGGCTCTCTGTTTGTCTGTTATTGGTGTATAGAAATGCTTGTGATTTTTGCACATTGATTTTGTATCCTGAGACTTTGCTGAAGTTGCTTATCAGCTTAAGGAGATTTTGGAGTTTTATAAATATACAATCATGTCATCTGCAAATAGGGACAATTTGACTTCCTCTTTTCCTAATTGAATACCCTTTATTTCTTTCTCTTGCCTGATTGCCCTGGCCAGAACTTTCAACACTACGTTGAATAGGAGTGGTGAGAGAGCGCATCCCTGTCTTGTACCAGTTTTCAAAGGGAATGATTCCAGTTTTTGCCCATTCAGTATGATATTGGCTGTGGGTTTGTCATAAATAGCTCTTATTATTTTGAGTTACATTCTATCAATACCTAGTTTATTGAGAGTTTTTAGCATGAAGGGCTGTTGAATTTTGTCGAAGGTCTTTTCTGCATCTATTGATATAATCATGTGATTTTTGTCTTTGTTTCTGTTTATGTGATGGATTACATTTTTTTATTTGCGTATGATGAACCAGCCTTGCATCCCAGGGATGAAATGGACTTGATCATGGTGGATAAGCTTTTTGATGTGCTGCTGGATTCAGTTTGCCAGTATTTTATTTTTTGCATCAATGTTCATCAGGGATAGTGGTCTAATTCTCCTTTTTGTTGTGTCTCTACCAGACTTTGGTATCAGGATGATGCTGGCCTCATAAAATGAATTAGGCAGATTCCCTCTCTTTCTATTGATTGGAATAGTTTCAGAAGGAATGGTACCAGCTCCTCTTTGTACCTCTGGTAGAATTCGGCTGTGAATTTGTCTGATCCTGGACTATTTTGGGTGGTAGGCTATTAATTATGGCCTACACATCAGAGCCTGTTACCAGTCTATTCAGGGATTCAGCTTCTTCCTGGTTTAGTCTTGGGAGGGTGTATGTGTCCAGGAATTTATCCATTTCTTCTAGATTTTCTAGTTTATTTGCATAGAGGTGTTTATAGTATTTTCTGATGGTAGTTTGTATTTCTGTGGGATCGGTGGTGACATACCGTTTATCATTTTTTATTGCATCTATTTGATTCTTCTCTCTTTTCTTCTTTACTGCTCTTGCTAGCAGTCTATCAATTTTGTTGATCTTTTCAAAAAACCAGCTCCTGAATTCACTGATTTTTGAAGAGTTTTTTTTGTGTGCGTCTCTATCTCCTTCAGTTCTGCTCTGATCTTCGTTATTTCTTGCCTTCTGCTAGCTTTTGAATGTATTTGCTGTTGCTGCTCTAGTTCTTTTAATTGTGATGTTAGGGTGTCAATTTTAGATCTTTCCTGCTTTCTCTTGTGGACATTTAGTGCTATAAATTTCCCTCTACACATTGCTTTAAATGTGTCCCACAGATTCTGGTACGTTGTGTCTTTGTTCTCATTGGTTTCAAAGAACATCTTTATTTCTGCCTTCACTTCATTATTTACCCAGTAGTCATTCAGGAGGAAGTTGTTCAGTTTCCATGTAGTTGAGTGGTTTTGAGTGAGTTTCTTAATTCTGAGTTCTAATTTGATTGCACTGTGGTCTGAGAGACAGTTTGTTGTGATTTCTGTTCTTTTGCATTTGCTGAGGAGTGCTTTACTTCCAACTATGATAGTGGTCAATTTTGGAATAAGTGTGATGTGGTGCTGAGAAGAATGTATATTCTGTTGATTTGGGGTGGAGAGTTCTGTAGACGTCTATTAGGTCTGCTTGCTGCAGAGCTGAGTTCACATCCTGGATATCCTTGTTAACCTTCTACCTCGTTGATCTGTCTAATATTGACAGTGGGGTGTTAAAGTCTCCCATTATTATTGTGTGGGAGTCTAAGTCTCTTTGTAGGTCTCTAAGGACTTGCTTTATGAATCTGGGTGCTCCTGTATTGAGTGCATATATATTTTGGATAGTTACCTCTTCTTGTTGAATTGATCCCTTTACCATTATGTAATGGCCTTCTTTGTCTCTTTTGATCTTTGTTGGTTTAAAGTCTGTTTTATTAGAGACTAGGATTGCAACTCCTGCTTTTTTGTTTGCTTGTTTGTTTTTTGTTTTTGTTTTTGTTCATTTGTTTGTTTGTTTTTTGGCTTTCCATTTGCTTGGTAGATCTTCCTCTATCCCTTTATTTTGAGCCTGTGTGTGTCTCTGCATGTGAGATGGGTCTCCTGAATACAGCACACTGATTGGTCTTGACTCTATCCAATTTGCCAGTCTGTATCTTTTAAATGGGGCATTCAGCCTATTTACATGTAAGGTTAATATTGTTATGTGTGAATTTGATCCTGTCATTATGATGTTAGCTGGTTATTTTGCCAGTTAGTTGATGCAGTTTCTTCCTACCATCAATGGTTGTTACAATTTGGCATGTTTTTGCAGTGGCTGGTACTGGTTGTTCCTTTCCATGCTTAGTGCTTCCTTCAGGAGCTCTTTTAAGGCAGGCCTGGTGGTGGCAAAATCTCTCAGCATTTGCTTGTCTGTAAAGGATTTTATTTCTTCTTCACTTATGAAGCTTAGTTTGGCTGGATATGAAATTCTGGGTTGAAAATTCTTTTCAAGTCTGTTGAATATTGGCTCCCACTCTCTTCTGGCTTGTAGTGTTTCTCCTGAGAGATCCGCTGTTAATCTGATGGGCTTCCCTTTGTGGGTAACCTGACCTTTATCTCTGGCTACCCTTAGCATTTTTTCCTTCATTTCAACCTTGGTGAATCTGACAATTTTGTGTCTTGGGGTTGCTCTTCTCAAGGAGTATCTTTGTGGTGTTCTCTGTATTTCCTGAATTTGAATGTTGGCCTGCCTTGCCATGTTGAGGAAATTCTCCTGGATAATACCCTGAAGAGTGTTTTCCAATTGGTTTCATTCTCCCCGTCACTTTCAGGTATACCAATCAAATGTAGATTTGGTCTTTTCACATAGACCTATGTTTCTTGGAGGCTTTGTTTCCTTTTACTCTTTTTTTCTCTAAACTTCTCTTCTTGCTTTATTTCATTAATTTGCTCTTCAATCACTGATATCTTTTCTTTATCTTGATCAAATCAGCTATTGAAGCTTGTGCATGTGTCACATAGTTCTCATGCCATGGTTTTCAGCTCCATCAGGTCATTTAAGGTATTCTCTACACTGTTTATTCTAGTTAGCCATTTGTCTGTTTTTTCAAGGTTTTTAGCTTCCTTGTGACATGTTCAAACATTCTCCTTTAGCTCAGAGAAATTTGTTATTACCAACCTTCTGAAGCCTACTTCTGTCAGCTTGTGAAAGTCATTCTCAGTCTAGCTCTGTTCCGTTGCTGGCAAGGAGCTGTGATCCTTTGCAGAGCTGCCGTGGGCTCTGCCCAGTTTGAACTCCCCCGGCTGCTTTGTTTACCTACTCAAGCCTCAGCAATGGTAGACGACCCTCCCCCTGCCAGGCTGCTACCTCGTGGGTTGATCTGGTTTTTAGAATTTTCAGCTTTTCTGCTCTGGTTTCTCCCCATCTTTGTGGTTTTATCTACCTTTGGTCTTGGAAGCTGGTGACCTACAGATGGGGTTTTGGTGTGGATGCCCTTTTTGCTGATGTCAATGCTATTCCTTTCTGTTTGTTTGTTTTCCTTCTAACAGTCAGGTCTCTCAGCTGCAGGTCTGTTGGAGTTTGCTGGAGGTCCACTCTAGACCCTGTTTGCCTGGGTATCACCAGTGCAGGCTGCAGAACAGCAAATATTGCAGAACAGCAAATATTGCTGCCTGATCCTTTCTCTGGATGCTTCATCCCAGAGGGCACCCGCCTGTATGAGACGTCAGTCAGACCCTACTGGGAGGTGTCTCCCAGTTAGGCTACACAGGGGTCAGGGACCTACTTGAGGAGGCAGTCTGTCAGTTCTCAGAGCTCAAACACCATGCTGGGAGAACCACTGCTCTCTTCAGAGTTGTCAGACAGGGTCATTTAAGTCTGCAGAAGTTTCTGCTGCCTTTTGTTCAGCTATGCCCTGCCCCCAGAGGTGGGGTCTACAGAGGCAGGAGGCCTTGCAGAGCTGCCATGGGCTCTGCCCAGTTTGAACTCCCCCGGCCGCTTTGTTTACCTACTCAAGCCTCAGCAATGGTGGACGATCCTCTCCCTGCCAGGCTGCTACCTCATGGGTTGATCTCAGACTGCTGCACTAGCAGTGAGCAAGGCTCTGTGGGCATGGGACCCACCAAGTCAGGAGTGGGATATAATCTCCTGGTGTACCATTTGCTAAGACTATTGGAAAAGTGCAGTACTTGGGCAGGAATGTCCTGATTTTCCAGGTACAGTCTGTTACAGTTTCCTTTGACTAGGAAAGGGAAATGCCCCAACCCCTTGTGCTTCCCGGGTGAGATGATGCTCTGCCCTGCTTCGGCTCACCCTCCGTGGGCTGCACCCACTGTCCAACCAGTCCCAGTGAGATGAACCAGGTACCTCAGTTGGAAATGCAGAAATCACCGTCTTCTGCATTGATCACACTGGGAGCTACAGACCGGAGCTGTTCCTTTTCAGCCATCTTGGAACAGAATCTCTGGAGTCTCTTTTAAAGACATTAATCCCATTCATGAGGCCTCATGACTAATAACCTCCCAAAGACCCCCACTTCTTAATACAATCACATTGAGGATTAGGTATCACCATGTGACTTTTGGGGAAACACAAACATTCGGACCCTCCAAAGGTCGGAAATGAGGCCAACACACAACTGAACAGGAGCTTCACTTAAAGCACTTTGGAATGTAAATAACCAAACCTAACTCCAGCTAGTTCATCAAAAAAGTAGTTAGGCTTCCAGATAGAAGTGAAATTGGAAGCTAGAACGCCATTAAGAATCCAGAAGAGGCGTTTTCTTCATTTCTTATCTCTGCTTCTCTTTACCTGCCTGATTCATTTGTTCTTCATTCTCTGTGACCTGTTTTCTCAATTTGTCAGTTCGTAGCCATCAACCCCCTGCAATTCCACCTCTCCCTGCCCCACCAATGCTCAGTTTTCACATGGCCATCAGTTCCAGACACATACAGAAATTAACTGAATTGAGTTTGTACCCTGTTCTCATCAGCACTAGTGGAAAAGAAATAGGAGAGCATCCCAAGCTGTACACATGGGAATCAGAATGGCCCCTGTGGATGGACAGGCAGTTGTCAGAAGCCATGTGGATTGCAGAGATAATCAGGTATACCTGCATGGAATACAGGTTTGCACAAAGTAATATATTTGAGAGTCTAAAATATAGGAAATTAAGTAATTTCAGAATCAATCAAATCAAGTTACAGTTTTTACTACCTTTAACTACCACCCCATCACCCTGACCAATGGTAGCTCAGGTTTTAAAGCATCAATAAGTTGTAAGACAAATACCATTTGTCTTTATTCTATTTAGACCACCCTCTGTCTGCTAAGTTACCTCGTTAGCTTTACTTATGATCTTTGGAAGAAGAGTGAATAGTAGAAAGAGTAGCCTTCCATCTGAGCTTGTAACCATCTAAAGAAAAACTGATCAATCTGTTTCCAACCATCTTGCAAGCTTTACTTCTGATCTTTGGAAGAAGACTGGATAGTAGAAAGAGTAGCCTTCCATCTGAGCTTGTAACCATCTAAAGAAAAACTGATCAGTCTGTTTCCAACCATCTTGCAAGAACAATCCCTTCCTTGTCCACACACACCCCAGATGCAAGGTGAGATCCTGATAATATAGGGAGTGGTTGAGGTGTGGAAGGAAAGAGAATCCATGGCCAATCTTGGTGAAAGGTTTTTGCTCAAGCTGGGGCAGTGATTAAACACACCCCTGTTACATGGACAATAACTTAATTGTCATGTTAATATGCAATTACAAACTGATGTGAGTGCTCCAAAGGAAAAAAACTTTAAGAGCACCTAAGAAAAGGATCTGACCTAGAATGGAGGGTCAGGGATGGTTTTCCTGAGAAAATGGCATTTGAACTGAATTTTCAATGACAAGTGGGAGTTAACTAGACAAAGGGAAGAAGACCATGGCAATGCGAGGACCATGGTGTGTTCTAAGAGCTGGACAAGAGTCAGTGTGGGCTGCAGAAGAGAAAGTGGTTCAAGGTAAGGCTGGGAGGAAAATGCAGATCATGCAAGGGCTAGTAAGTCAGATTAAGAACACTGGTAGTTAGCCCAGGAAAGATGGGAAGCCATGGAAGGAATTTAAGTTGTGAAAAGATCCCTCTGACTGTAGTGTGGAAAATAGATGAAGAGACACCAGAGTGAAAGCAAGGAGGTTATTCCAGGAATCCAATCAATAGATAACAGGCGGCCAGGTGCGGTGGCTCACGCCTGTAATCCCAGCACTTTCAGAGGCCAAGGTAGTTGGATCACAAGGTCAAGAGATCAAGACCATCCTGGCCAACATGGTGAACCCCTGTCTCTACTAAAACTACAAAAATTAGCTGAGTGTGGTGGCACATGACTGTAATCCCAGCTACTCAGGAGGCTGAGGCAGGAGAATCACTTGAACCCAGGAGGCAGAGGTTGCAGTGAGCCGAGATCACACCACTGCACTCCAGTCTGGTGACAGAGCAAGACTCTGTCTTTAAAAAAAAAAAAAAAAGAGAGAGAGAGATAATAGACAAAGACTAACGGATTTCTTCTGCTCTTCCCAACTTGTTTCTGGTCTTTCATATGACTTTAGACCTCAAAAGTCCTTGACATTGTGAATGACCTCATTCCCACTTTCTATAGTTAGTTTTCTCATTGTTGTTGTCATTGTTTGTTTTAGGACCTTAACATTTTAATTCTGCCCTATATCACTTTCCTTTTTTAAAAAACCTCATTCTATTTATAAGAACCATCTTGGATTTTGAAATATACACTAAAACAATTTAACATCCCAGACTTATACTTACCCACATCCCTGACCCTGTCTTATTCTGAGAGATTTCCCCTCTTCTCAGTTTCTTATTATTCTTTGGGTGTTATCCTTGGTTTTAAGTGCTACACTTTGAGGACCATTAAAAAACAAGGTGTTCAGAGAATTATAACCGAGATAGTGAATAAACCTCAAACACAGGAGATTCGTGAAGACTGTCAATGTTTTGCTTAACAAAGGGAAACTTTTGGGATTGAAATGGCAGATGCCTTCCAAATGCTATCACTAGAAATAAGTAGCAATTTTTTTTTCCTGAGTCACCCAAATGGTCAAAAATAGGACTAATTGTAGGATATCAAATGTGTACAAATGTATGCTTAAATATAGCAACCTTAGATCTTTCTATTTATTGTCTGAAAGTGGAATAGGCTATTTTGAGATGCAGTGAACTTTCAATCCTTGGAGATATTTAAATAGAATCTGGACAGTCACATGACAAGAAGTTGAGGAGAATCAAGCACCAGATGAAGCTGAAACTGGGTGACCTTCCAGGTCTGCCTTGAACCTTCCCCTCTAGTGCCTCTATTGTTCCATCAGCAACACTAATGCAGAGGACAGTGGACATAGGTCTTATTTTTAGGCCCCAGGTAACTTAGAAGAGACCACATCCGTGAGAGAGTCAGGCTGGTTCTTGTAAGGTGTGAGTGTGTGTTTAGGTAACTGCATTTCGAAAAGGTGTCTACTCTTTTTTTTTCCTTTAGTTAGTCATTGGTTGCAATTATCTAAATTTCAGTCCCTTCCATTAGCATGGATTATCAACTACAATACATAATGCATACTTCTTGCTGCTGATTTACATAAGCCAGTTACACTTAAATCAGTCATCAAATTGGTAAAAGACAACTTGCTATTTTTAAATACATTTTTAAGCAAGATTTTTCATGAAAGAAAAACCTATATAGACCTTAATTTCTTTTAAAAGCCCACATTTGATGTGCTTCAGATAAGCAGATCTGGTGATATTCATTTAAACTTGGCATGCCTAGTAATTACAACATAATATTTGGTAATGAGTAGATTCTGGTTACAAGTTTCTTTTCCAACACCTGGACAATTTAGCCCAATAGGAAAAAAGCAAAGAAGAAATTGGTCATGCTGACATGACCCTAAACCTTCATTCGGTCATTGTGTTCTACCTTTTCCTCATCTCCCCAAACACACAAGAACAACAGTACTAATTATTGCTCTGCAGATGTATTAAATTTCCAATGTTAGGCTGTGTATATGGAGATGGCTTAAACAACCTGGTGAAGCAGAAGTTCTGCCTCCCCCTCACACCATACATACATAAAAACTCATATTAAAAACCCTTTCCATCAAAATAGCTAGAAAAGAATAATTCAAAAGTTCCTAAATCAAGAAAAAGATAAATTTAAGAGGATGAACATCTCAATTACCCTGATTTGAAAATCTTTACATATTATATGAATGTATCAAACTATCACAAGTACCCTGAAAATATGTGCATCTCTTATATTTTGATTTTTTAAATCCCTTCCATATATCCTACTCTCACCACCTTCACTCTTAATGTTTAAGACAAAACATCCTCTTTTGTTTACATGTCACTCTTGCTTCCTTTTTACTTTAAACTCTTAGCCACTCTTCCTTTCCCCCCGTTGCATGTATGTATCTATGTCTATACACACATATGCCTGTTTCCCTGATATTTCAGTGCAATATGCCAAGCGTATCTCTTTCCACACCCCTATTTTTCTCTCACAATCAGGTCAGAGGAAGTTGAAGGAAAACAACAAATAGTAATAGACCAAAAAATATTCAGATAATGACCTGTCTTTTAACTTTAGATATAGTAATGCCTGGTACTTTTGAGTATTTATACTTTTCATCTTTAAAAATGTGTCTTTGAACATCTGCAGAACTTGCCTGACTATTAAATATAATAAGAGCATGAATTTTGGAGATGATAAACTTGGATTTTAATGTAAGATAACATTCATATAGTCAGATCACACAAGTGTTGGGAGGATCATTGTGCACTGCTGTGGGCATGGCATGTGTTATAGTCATTCGGGAAACAATCTGGTAGTACCTAGTGAAATTAAGTAACATAACACATACAGTCCAGCAGTCCCATTCCTGGGCATATGTTGACTGATAGACAACATTAATAGATATTATAAGCCTAGTTAATACAGAAAATTCAGAAACAGAATGAAACTTACAGCCAAACTTTACTTATGTATATTAAAAACACACACATCCACCAATAGCACTATATATTTTATAAAGATTCATGTGTAACTTTACATATATGTAAACAAATATATAATAGATTTGCTTTATATAAAAATAATATATACAAATATATATTTATATATATATTATATATACTTATATGTGCATCAAATATATATTTGTATATATATTATATATATTACATATATACAAATATATAAATTGATGTCTATCAGGTAGGAGAAGTAGATACAGGATGAAGAGGAAATAAAAAAATAAAATAGGGACATTTCACAATTACAGTAACATTAACCGTGAACTGAGAACCGCAACTCAATTATGAACACTTGAAGTTTAATAAATTTTTAAAATATACAATAAAACAAAAGTAATACATACATACCATAAAAATTTTAAACTCATAAGGGTACAAACGAATCACTTTCCATAAGCTTCTGATACACCAGGCACATTAGTTTTCTATTGCTGCATAACAAAATAGAGTGCCCAGTGGAAAACACATATTACCCTTCCTTTTTTGTGCACTTTCTCAACTATTTCATGAATTAAATAATCCCAAATAAGGATCATTCTGGATCTTCCAAATTAGTTGAAAGAAAAGGGGTGCCCACAGAAGAGTAATGGAGAGATAAGTAACTTTGAACAAGGATAGAGAATAGTGTCCCTCTTTGCTCCCTGATCAAATTGGCCTCTCTGTTTCCTATAGCCTAATCCTGTCCAATTTGATTGTCTTGATCAAGACCTGTCCCTCTTCCCATTATCTTTATTAATTGAAACATACACCCTCAATTCTATACTCTCTGTGTCTTTCAAGGATATATATATATAATATAACTTTAACACAATATGGTTACATAACTGGATTTAACGTTAGTGTGCTCTTGAGGAGCACCATGTAACATATACATCTAAGCAAGAATGTTTTTACTTACATAATGTACCTAACCCAGGGATAAGAGTTCATCGGTGCAAACATGACTCCAAGTAGGAAGAGCCCACTAATGGGTGGATATTTGAGGCAGGGGAAATACTTGCAGTCATAGTTTCAAATTATACCATGAAAGTGGCCGCCTTCTCTTAAAGTTTGCTCTGCTGAGAAGAGCTCAGGAATCTAAGAAAATGCTGCACCTGACTGGGTGTGATTCCTGGAGGAAGACCCCACACGTGACTCTTCAGCTTTCAACATATGTTTCTTCATGGAGAAACAGCTTTTCCTTGCTCTAAACTCAAAAAAAAAAAAAAAGAAGAAGAAGAAGAAGAAGAAGAAGAAGAAGAAGGAGAAGGAGAAGGAGAAGGAGAAGGAGAAGGAGAAGGAGAAGGAGAAGGAGAAGGAGAAGGAGAAGGAGAAGGAGAAGGAGAAGGAGAAGGAGAAGGAGAAGGAGAAGGAGAAGGAGAAGGAGAAGGAGAAGGAGAAGGAGAAGGAGAAGGAGAAGGAGAAGGAGAAGGAGAAGGAGAAGGAGAAGGAGAAGGAGAAGGAGAAGGAGAAGGAGAAGGAGAAGGAGAAGGAGAAGAAGAAGATTGATGGGAGGAAAGGGACCCAAGAGGGTTTTCTTTCTGATCTAAATAAAAGACTTTCTCTGGCAAGGAAGAGGAAATCAAACTCATTTTGTGTCGTATTGTGCCTTTGTCTCCTAAAGAACAGTTTTTCCAAGGAATAGAGTTCTTTCTTGCCTTTGCATCCACAAATGTAGGGATCTGTGCAGACTGACACCTAGTGGTCTCCAGAACTCCTTTAGTAGCAAGAGTAAAGAACAACGTGTATGTGTGTGTGTTTTCAGCCTTCGCAAAGCATCCTTTCTTCTTCCTACAGACCTACAGATTCCTAAACTATGAAAAAACTGAGTTGTTAATTCGTCTTGATTCCAATACCACAACTTTCTGGCCATTAATATTTAATATCTGAGCAGCCCATAGATGTCACCAACTAGAAAGGAACAATGATTCTGACTTGTGAGAGAAATAATTTTGTCCAAATATGGAATAGCAAAGGCAGCAACAAAGCAAAGTATCCAACCCATCAGAATTCAAAGAATCAGTGACTTCTGTAGTTGGATTCTTCTGAGTTTACGCTAGAGTTCATCTCTACAAGATCCCACTCTGCCTTTAACACTTCTCCTGGTGAACCTTTCCACTAGCCCATCTGTACTCCTGGTTGGACCAGAGAAGTTAAGCGGCTGAGAAGTGTATAATGTACTTGGGAAATTTGAACTTATCCTGGTAATCTATTGCTCTCCAGGAACCACTGAAAAACTCCTCCATGGTATATTAAGAGAGGTGTTTGTACTTCCTCCTACGAATAGATTATCTTCTAAAGAAGGCTCCAGAAAATTTTGAATTTGGCTTCCAAGGGCCTACGTTGACAAGAACTTCTTTTTAGGTAACACACAAAATGAAAATGGAGGGAAGTCAGCTAGAAGGTATCAGACTTAAATCTTATAAATTCCATTTGGGGGATCAAAAAATATATAATAAATATGACTGAGTTTGGTCACCAAAACAGGTAATAAGAGCGGATGCTGGAAAATAATACTGGAGGAAAGAATTTGGTGGGAGAAGCTAAAATAAATTAGCTCACATCCTAGTAGAAACCTGGGAGAATTGGTTTTCCCAGCTTTATAAACTAAAGGTTAACTGGCCCCAAACTTTGTAAGTCCCAGGCCAATTTTTACCTGAGTCCTGGTATCAATTCATTACATTTTATAATTGATTTTAAAAGCTCATGACAAACAGGATCCAGAGAATACCTTCTGTCCACAAAATTGAAAGGTGGACTCTGATGATTGGCACATGTGTTTCTCTTTGTCATCTCTGCAGGCATGACTGTATCTAGTTGGACTTAGAAGACCTCTCCCAACCCATGACTTTGTAAGTTTTTCAACCCCAAAATGCATTACAGTTTTTCAAATGAGCATCAGATCTGTTCAACCGAAAACTTTACATACATTTTTTCTCTGCTTTTTATAGTTCCATGTTTTTGTCACCTTTAATTTTGCCCTTTAGAGCACTGTTGACTCTATGACCAATCAGTTCTGTCCTACATTGCATTAGCTCAATAAAGATTTACCATTTTTAAGTGAATACATTGTAATAAACCTGCACATGTACCCCCTGAATCTAATATTAAAAGTAACAATAAGTAAAATAAGATAAAATGAATACAGAACCTGTGTCTTACCATATGGTTAGGTGTATGGTTGTTAGCAACATTTTTAATGTTATTTTAAAGATCTTTTTGAAGAAATAATTTCAAATGGGGTAAAATGAGTATAGGTTTGACAGTCCTTTTAATCAATGTCATCATAAGGTGGTTGGCTTTTTTGTTTGTTTGTTTTCAAAAACCTGGATGCATGTACTCCCCATTCTCAAAAAATAAAATAAAATAATAAAGATAAGCATTCTCATACATACAGATGGCTTCATTCTACTGTCATGGTCTTAATAGACAGTCAGCCCTACTTTCTACACCAAAGAGTTACAGTCAAACATTAGAAAAAAAAACCTATAGAAAAGTAGTTCATTCAAGAAATTACGTGGACAATT
Source organism: Chlorocebus sabaeus (assembly GCF_047675955.1). Classification (NCBI taxonomy): domain Eukaryota; kingdom Metazoa; phylum Chordata; class Mammalia; order Primates; family Cercopithecidae; genus Chlorocebus; species Chlorocebus sabaeus. The sequence goes on from NC_132917.1 coordinate 36,008,494, forward strand.
TGTAAGCAATTCTTAGATTGTCCAAGGTAATACATTCTACTGGTGTTTTACCACATTATTTTATACCCAATATGGGCATTTGGTTATATTTCTTATAAAATATTTTTAGACTGACAACATTGTGGACATGATTAAGTACCCAAGTTTTGGGGTCTTGAATATTATTCCTCAATGAACTGGAGTAAAAACAAAACTGCTTCTTGAGGAGAGTTTTGGCCCAAACCAGGGGTCCCATTCCTCACCTTTTTGTGCATGTTTCCAGGAAAGGTGTCAGGGGAAGAGTGGCCTTTCTTTGTGGGCATTTGTCCTTCCTTCTCAGGTTCTTCAGCTTTCCTCAGAGAGTTTAATCCCTATCCCCAGCTCTGCTGACTGAAAGAACACTCAGCTCACTTCTTTTTAAATATGCACAAAATCTTCTACCTAGTGCTTTTCACACCAGAAATGAGCAATTTGAACTCAAAGTCATTCAATATTTATCAAAAGTTGAGTTAAAGGTAACACAGAAATTCTTCAGAAAAACCTATGAGCCTCTTCTTGCATCAAGAAGATAAGTTAAGAAAAATGAAACAACACATTTAGAAAACTTGATTTCTAAGAAGAGGCATTAATTTAAAATCATGGAAGAAAAATAAATATATAAAGAGGCAACTGTGAGAGTGTGTGTGTGTGTGTGTGTGTATCAAATTTATCTGTCATTGACAGGTAAAGAACCCTGGTGTGCCTGGAGGATATCAGATCCTGGAAGACAAATGTTCTTTCTTCCTCCATTGACATGAACTATTCTCTTTAGGAATATTATATTCAGGGTCCCAATGTGACTTTGAATATATACAACAAATTCAAACAGCCTTCTAGCTTTATTGGTCCTTAAGGTAATACTTCCGTTCCTTATCCATAGATGCTGCAATACAATTTTCCATGCAGCTGAAAGATAATGTGATTCTGTCTCCCATTCCTCTCACCTCCCTGATTCTCTGCTCCAACCTGCCTAATTCAAACAGAGAATCGCCTGGTGCTTAGCTGGCAGCTTGTCTGATTGCTGCCTAACTGTTTCCTACGTGTTTCTTGAGGAGACACAGAAGGCAGAAGAACAGGCTGTTTAAAGACATCTGTGTGGAGGGTGTGTGAGTGTACACACACACGGTGTGTGTCTGAGGAAACACGCATTTCCTGGTGGGTATTCCCCCCATAAAATTCCCAAATAACAGGATCCAAACATACATGAAACAAAACTTACAGAATTGAATAGAAAATAGACAATTCAATAAGAATAACTGGAGATTTTAATCCTCACTTGCAATGATGGAAAGAACAACACAACTGAAGATCAGCAAGGAAATAAAGGACTTGAGCAACACAGTACACTAACTTAATTTAGCAGACATCTATAGAACACAGCAGAATCCAGCAACGGCAGAACATACTTTCTTCTCAAGCTCACAAGGAACATTTTACAGGACAGACCATATGTTAGGCCATAAAATAAACTTCAATAAATTTTTAAGAAGAGAAATAGTACAAAGTATGTTCTCAAACCACAATAAAATGAAATTAGAAGTCAATAACAGAAGGAAACTTGAGAAATTTACTAATATGTAAAAATTAAACAACACACTCCTAAATAACCAATGGGTAAGAAAATAAATCAAAAGAAAAATTACAAAATGAATCGAGATGAATCCAAATGAAAATACAGCATATCGTAATTATGGAGCACAATGAAAGCAGTACTTAGAGATTTATAGCTGTAAATACCTATATTTAAAAAGAATAAAAATCTTACATTAATATCTTAACCTTTCATCTTAAGAAACTAGAAAAAGAACAAACAAAAGCAAGCAGAAGGAAGAAAAGGATAAATATTGAAGTGTAAATAAATAAATAACAAGAAACCAATAGAGAACATCAGCAAAACTAAAATTTGGCTCTTTGAAAAGATTAATACAATTGACAAATGTTTAGCTAGACTGGGCCAAGAAACAAGAAAAAGAGTAAAATTACTAAAATCAGAAAGGAAAGAAGGAAAATTACTACCGACCTTTCAAAAATAAGAAGGATTATAAGGGAAGACAAAAAACAATTGTATTCCAATAAAGTAGATAATCTAGATAAAATGGACAAATTCACAGAAAAACTGGAACTATCAAAACTGATTCAAGAAGAAGCAGAATATCTGAATACACCAATTACAAGTAAAGAGATTGAATCAGCAATTTTAAAAAGGTTTTTTAATCTTCCCGGGATGAGAGGACTTCACTGGTGAATTCTACCAATTGTTTAAAGACGAATCAGCAGAGGGAATATTTCTCAACGTATTCTATGAGGCTAGTATTACCCTGATTCTAAAAAACACAAAGGCATCACAAGAAACAAAAGCTACAAACCAATATCCCTATGAATACAGATTCAGAATTCCTCAAAAATATTCTAGAAAACTAAACCCAGCAACCTATAAAAAGTACACCATAACCAAGTGAGATTTATCCGAAGAAGGTAAGGTTGGTTCAGTATATAAAAATCAACCATGTAATATACCATATTAATAGAATATAGAACAAAAGCCACATGATCATCTCAATAGACACAAAAAAGCATTTGCAAAAATCCATCACCATTTCATTAATAAAAATACGGTATCACTTAGGAATAGAAAGGAACTTCCTTAACCTGATAAAGAGCATCATGAAAAACTCACGAGTAACATTATACTTAATGAAAAAGCCTGAAAGCTTTCCCTCTAAATCAAAAATAAGACAAATATGTCCACTCTTTATACTTCTACTCAACATTCTGCTGGAGGTTCTAGTCAGGGCAACTAGACAAGAAAAGGAAATAACAGGTATCCATACTGGGAAAGAAGTAAGATCATCTCTATTTGCAAATGTCTTGAATTTATACATAGAAAATTCTGAATAACCCTTTAAAAACTGTTAGAACTAATAAGTTCAGTAAGGTTGCAGAATACAGATCAATATACAAAAGTCAACAGTGTGTTCTTATATACTATCAATACATAATCTGAAAATGAAATTAAGAAAACCATTTATAATATCAAAAAGAATAAAATACCTAGGAAAAAATTTAATAAAATGAGTAACAACTTGTACTCTGAAAACTACAGAATATTGTTGAAAGAAATCAATGCATATCTAGATTAAGGCAAAGATATCCCATGATCATGAATTTAAAAGCTTAATACTGTTAAAACAGCAATACTCCAAAAATTGATCTACAGATTAAATGGAATCTCTGTCAAAATTTCTACTGACTTTTTTTTGCAGAAGTTGACAAGCTGATCCTGAAATTTGCATGGAAATGCAAGACTCAGAATAGTCAAAAGAATTTGAAAAAGAACATAGTTGGAGGACTCAAATTTCCTGACTTCAAACTTATTATAAAACTGCAGAAATGAAGAGTGTGATACTGGCATAAGGGTAGGTATAAACATCATTGGAATAGATTTGGGAGTCTAGAAATAAACTCTACATTTATGGTCAGCTTATTTTGGGGAATCAATTGGGAATAGGGAAATCCATAAAGACAGAAAATTGATTAATGGGGTTGTCAGGGGCTAGAGGGAGGAAGGAATGGAGAGTGACTGCTAGCACTTACAGGATTTTGGGGGGGATGATGAAAGTTTTGTGGAATTGCATAATAGTGATGGTTGCACAACTTTATGAACATATTAAAACCACTGGATTGCACACTTTGTTAAAAACGAATGAATGAATGACTATTCCAAATCATCCTCACACTTCTAGGCATTTATCAAAGTTTGCCCTATTATATGATTATTTCTGAACATGTATGGCCTCCCCATATAGATTGTATGCTGCTTAAGGAAAAGAATCACACGTCATTTACTTTTGTATCAAGAAAAATATTTGTACCTGGTAGGAGATCAATAAATCCTTGTTGAATAAATTGATATCCCCAACACTCCAAGCTTTCTGACACTTATGTTTCCCTAAGAGCCTTCAATATGCTTGAGTAGGCTCCAAAACCACAGATCCAGCCTCACCCACTCAGCCTCTTTGAGATCTGTCGCAGTTGCTTGCCAGATAATTAGAACCAAGAGCTTGTTTATGTCAATGCTGATTTTATTCCATTCCTTGTCTGAAGAGCTATTTTGCTAAAGTGTTTTTCATTAGGAGTTAAGTGATTCAATTCTCTGTTATATTCATCTTCCTCATCTTCCAGACCCTTCCTCACCAATAATCCAGCCCTTACTATGTCCCAGACCCCTCTTCTTCTCCAATCCCTCCTGTCCTTCTACATCTTCTGCTTTCTAAATTTGGAATTCTGTAGCCAAACAATGCACACTTTTTTGTTTTTATTGTCCTGGTCTGGTGGTAGGTTGATAGTCACCTCCACTCTGTGCTTTATTCCGTTCATTTATTCATCCATTCATTTATTCAATCAATACCTATAAACAGCTAATATATACCCCCACACTGTTCTAGTTGTTCTGTTGCTCTGATTAATTTTGTTTTTACTCATTGACATGGAAATAGAGTGTGTGTTTGCTTATGCTGCCAAAGGAATTTATGTCGCAAATCCTCTAAGAATGTTAGAGGAATTTGGTGTTTGTATGTGCTAATACCTAGTGATAAACTAGCAGACTCATTGATTAATAATTTCCATATCTGAAGGATCTTGAAATATGAATCAACTCCTTTTCATCTACTATAGGTACCAGCATTTTAATCCATTCAAATTTCAAATCCTTCTTGCAAATTTAAGCAAATTGCCATCTGTTGCTCAGGTTGCACGGTGATGGCTTCAGTGTTACTGTTACCTTTGCAGCTTAAGTCAAAAAGAAAAAAGAAGGAATAATTGTTGAGCATTAACATCTTGCTTATATAGGCATTCCTGCCATATAATTACTGGCAGCTCTCCAGAAGATGTGGCCTAGTTTCTGGAGGCCTGTTTAGTCCGCCATATTAAAAGATGCACAATAATGTAATCAATTCAAGAATTTTATTATCTGTACCTATATATTTTTCTTTTTAATAGTGTAACAAAATCCTTCAGTCCCATTTTGAGAAAGCCCCAGAAACTGTTAGGCTTCATGCTGAGCTGAGTTCAGTCAACCCAGAGAGGCCCAGGTGTTCCCTGTGTGACTACCTGAGCAATGAATTAGGTGGGCAGAGCCCCCAGCTTCCAGACTGGCAGACCCAGTTTCAGGAGAGACAGTATCAGAGCACAGTGCTTGCTTGGGCCTGCCCCTTTCTCTCACTCCTCAAACAACCATTAGTCCCGTTTTCCAGCAGCTGCCTGTAGAGGAACCAAAAACAATTTTTTTTTAATCAACTCTCACTTTGGTCTTCATGGAAAGCTGCCTAATTTGCTGTTGGGCCTCTCAGATTGCATGTTTGATCTGTCAGGAACTGGCCTTCCTCCACCAACTCAGAATTCTCTCTAGTCTGGTAAGTAAATGTGTACATCTGAACATTGAAATGTTTTTAAATCCTGAAACCAATTCAGAGGACTGTAGATCTGGAAGGCTGCTTAGAATCTTGTTTAGTCCAGAGACCGGCAGCATCAGCGTCACTTGGGTAATGCAGAAATGCCAATTATTAGACTTATTCCAGACTTTTACTGACTTAGAATCTCTGAGGGTGGGGCACAGAGATCTGAATGTTTCAAAGCCCTAAAGGTGATTCCGATACTCACTAAAGTTTGAGGGGCCCTGGCATGTTTGTTATTCAGTGCCATTCTTCACACTGTGACCTCTTCCCTAAAGGCTGTTCACCTTTCTCAGACCCTATGGCCTGAATGCCTGTTCCATTGTATCTTGCCCCGTCACTGTTTCTCCTAGATGAGAGATCCTGATTCCAGCCTCCGTTGACCTCTCTGGACTGAACTCTGTACCTGCAGGCTCCTTCCTGCACTTTTCTGAGCTCAGTCTCTCACCTGTCTGCTTATGCGAGCTACCTTCATGCTTCATTTCCAACCTTTCTTCCTGCCTACAACTCTCCTCTTCTGACCTTACTGCGGAGGGTGAAATCTACACATGAAAGCTACCAGGGCATGATGTCCATTAACACAGGTATCCAAAAAGTTCTCTGTGCCATCTGTCTTTCCCCCTTGCTGCCCATCTTCCACACAGCTGCCAGTTATTTTCCTAACGAACAAAACTGATATTATCGTCCCCTGAAAAAGTCTTACAGACTTGCAATTACAGGCGCAATTTTCTGCAGGATAAAGTTCAAACTCCTTAGCGTGATATCCAAAACCCTCTACAGCCTATAACTAATTTCTATCCTGGATTTCGTTGCTATTGTCCCTCTCACCCCGAGCACTACGTTTCTGCCAATTCTCTTGTCAGCTTCGCTTGTCTGACAATCTACTTGTCAGGGCTCAGTGCCTTTGCACCTGCTATTTCCTCCCCCTGGATTGCTCTTCTTCTTAATTCGCCAATGACTAGTTTTTTCAGACTCAATTCAACTGCCATCCTTTCAGTAAGGCTCTCACCACCTCCTCCAGGCTGAGTTACATGCACTCTCCCCTTGGCACTTGGTTCACAATTTTTATTTCATCACTTGTGACATTGTGCTTGAATTGTCAGTTTATGTACCTTCTTCACAAACTGGAAACTGTTCATGCACAGAGAGAGTGTCTTGTCTTAATTGAAATTAACAGCCTAACATAGTGAGGGGCACATTGTAGACACTCAATAAATACTGTCAAATGAATATTCAGATTCTTAAGAAGTGTGCCCCAAGGAAATGCCGTAAGAAGGAAGCTTGCTTTAAAATGTGCATGAGGTAAACCCCTTTGTAAATCAGAGATCCATTTTGTAAAGAAATAAATTGCTTTGTGATATAAGATAGTCAATCTCTGATTTGTCTGTATAGTGTTTCCATATCTGTTACTATCCTAATATAATAGCATACCTATTATTTTTTCAAGCATATCTGCAATTTATACTGGCTTTCTAATTCGGAAAGTTCCTTGCTTATTCTGGGTACCTGAAGGTTTGTTTTATTCCAACTTCTGATAGACTAGGGTTTCCTAGAAAAAGACAAGGAATGTATGTGAGTTGTGACTTGTGAGTGCGTGGAATTTTAAATTTTAAAAAATGTTTAAAAGTTTCATTTTTAATGTATGAAATTAATCTTGTAGGCTTTTATGAAATTGTGTAGGTTTTTATGAAAAAATATAAATCACTTTAAGTACTACTAAATTCAAGTTATTTAAAGAAAATTCCATGTCATCTATAATATGTGTATGATACAATAGTCACCCTTTATCTTTGCGGGATACATTCCCAAACCCCCACGGGATATCTGAAATAGAAGATAGTACCAAGTCCTATATAGACTATTTTTCCCATACATACATACCTGATATAATTTAATACTGTTTCCATCTTAACTAAGCACTTACCACACACTATGGCTGTAACTTTTGGAGTTTGAAGTACAGCAGCAAAATTAGAAGAAATTACTTTTTCCTTGTTCACAATGTCATGGATAGATTTGTTCTTACTGTAGATCTTAGCAGCCTCAGCAACTGATTTTTTCCCTTTCCTTATTGAGTCAATTATTTTCACCTTTTCTTTTTTTTTTTTTTTTTTTTTACGGAGTTTCTCTCTTGTCGTCCAGGTTGGAGGGCAGTGGTGCAAGCTTGGCTCACTGCACCACCCATCTCCCAGGTTCAAGTGATTCTCCTGACTCATCCTCTTGAGTAGCTGGGATTACAGGCACCTGCCACCACGGCCAGCTAATTTTTGTCTTTTTAGTAGAGACCAGGTTTTGCCATGTCAGCCAGGCTAGTCTCGAACTCCTGACCTCAAGTGATCCCTCCCCACCCCGGCCTCTCAAAGTGCTGGGATTACAGGCGTGAGCCACCGTGCCCAGACTTTACCTTTTCACTTAAAGCACTTTACAGCTTCTCATTGCCATATCTGAATTGCTAGCATCACTACTCTTGTGCTTTGGGGCCATTATGAAGTAAAATAAGAGTTCGTTGAACACAAGCACTGTGATACCACAATAGCCAATCTGATAACCCAGAAGGCCACTAAGTGACTAACGGGTGGGTAGTGTATTCAGCATAGGTACCTAAACAAAGGGATGGTTCACATCCTGGGTGGGACAGAGCTGGAAGGTGTGAGATTTCATCATGCTACTTAAAACAGCATGCAATGTAAAACACGAATTGTTTATTTCTGAGATTTTCCATTTAGTATTTTTGGACTGTGGTTGACTGGGGGTAACTGACACTGCAGCAAGTGAAACCATGGATCAAGGAAACTACTGTGTTCTCACAGGTAGCATCACCGGAGCCACCAGCAAGCTTACGATTTCTATTCGATAGGTGAAGGGTGCCTCACAGTCTTTGTAACTAGTGCCCTCTAGGGCTATGCAGTGCCCTACCTACACAACGATGCTTGACGACTTCAATGTAAAATAAAAGGTCATTCCTTCATCACAAACAGTTCTCTCCTAGCTCTTAGTGGGACATGACCTATACCAATGATTTTTTATGGGGTAGTGCTTTACGGCTACAATGACTGTAGGAGAGTGGTGTTCCTGACACACAGTAGGCAGGCCACCGGAACAATATGCTTCCAACACTTTATGGACTAGTCCTTTAAACAAAGAATTGTCTATGTCCTGCACCTTTTTTTTAATGTACTACTAACTTTTTTTATGAAAGCAAAAAGAGTTGTTTATAATTATCTCAACCTAGAATCTAATGCTTTTTACATATAAACACAAAGTGGTTTTACAGTCCTAATATAAACTGAGTTTTTCAGGAATGCAACAATCCAGTAAATAAAAGGTTGTTCTTTTTTAACTTTAAAACTTTACCAAGAGTTCTTGGTAAATGATTCTTTGCCGTTCTAAAAAAATAAAATATATCACTCAAAGAAATGCTGTTCCTGGAATTTAGGTCACCAACATAGCACCTATACCAGTCTGCATTCATAGCTGTTAAAGTCACAGGGGATGCTGTGCAGGGGTGTAAGCACATGCCTACTGTTCTGTGTCTTCTGATGGAATTGTGTCTAAACACTTCCATGTTGAAATACAGAGTATTTTACTATAAATTGTTTTCTTTTAATTCATCCTCGTTTTAGAGAATTATATTAATTTTAAGACTATATATGTATATCTAAACACACAAATATAAATTTATAGCTATACCTATATATAAAGCTATATATAGAGCTATATAGAGAGCTATATGTATATATAAATTTGTATATAAAATTATGTATATATAAATATATATCCATATAATAGTTATATAAATGTAATTTATAGCTAACCTATATATATAGCTCTCTCTATATAAAGCTATATAGAGAGAGCTATATATATATATATATAGCTTTGTATATATGGGTTAGCTATAAATTACATCTAAAGAATGTATAAAGGACCTTACAAAATATTTGTTATTAAAGGGACAATGTGGTCTTAAATGGTTGAGAACATCAGCCATAGGTTGTACATTCTCTCTTTAATTGTTTTGCCTTATGGAAAAAAAAAAAACCCAAAAACTTTACTCCCATTTGCACCAGTTCCAACTCATAACCATTTCAATTTTTGAATTAAAATTAAACTCAAAACGTGATTCCCAATTCTTATTTGAGGTTAAACTACAAGTTTCCTGAAGAAAATATGTACAGATTTTTTGTTTTGTTTTCTTTTAAAAACTTAGGAATTATTTATTTTTGGAATTTTTCACTTAATACTTTCTGATGTCAGTTGCCTGCAGGTAACTAAAACTGAAGAAATGAACTCACAGCTAAAGGCAGACAATATATATATACAAATTAATGGGTGTTGACTTTTATTTGAATAGAAACTAGGGGCATCTTTTTTCCCTTTAGCTTTAGCTGACATGTAATAATTAATATGTACAGTTTTTTTTATTTTATTTTTTGAAGCAGGGTCTCCCTCCGTGGCCCAGGTTGGAGTGCAGTGGCATGATCTCGGCTCACTGTAGACTCTGCCTCCCTAGTTCAAGTAATTCTCATGCCTTCCTTCCTTTCTTTCCTCCCTTTTTAAGATATATACTGAGTAACTACTTTATTGTCAGGCACAGTTTCTCAATGAACAAGAGAGACAAGGTCTCTGCTTTTATGGAGCTTATACTGAAATTAATGAAGACAGACCACAAATCAGCAAGAAGAAAAACTCTTATTGATAATAAATGCTTTACAGAGAACTGCAAAGGATTATGTAATGGCTATGCTTGATAGACCAAATGGCTGTTTTAGATAGGGTAGTTAGAGGAGATTTCTTTGACTGGGTAATCTTTAGGCTGAAATACAAACTACTAGAAGTGAGTCATTCAGGTATGAGGCGGAACTGTATGCCAGGCGGGGGAACAGCGCGCACCAGGCCCTAAGCTGAGAAGAGAACAAGCTTAGAGATAAGAGAACATGGTGGGAGGTGGAGGGACGGGAAAGAATAGGGGTGGGTCAGACATGGTGAGGAAAGGGAAAGTCAACGGATTGGAAGTCTCAATGAATTGCTGCTGTGATGAATATTCCACAGTAGGTGAGCTATAAGAATAGAAGGATGTGGGAAGGAAGGGAGGGAGGGAGGGAGGAAGGAAGGTAGGGGAGAGAGAGCCACGAAGGAACTATGTAAAACAATGTTAATAAAGGAGCATTCCCCCACATTTTTAAAGTAAACACATGAGGAGACTATGAAAAAAAATAATGAAAGTCATGACAATGGTGATGTGACAAGCTTTGACTTCCCTGATCCCCCTTAAGGAAAGCTACTCATTTGTTTACATCTTCTTTTTTCTTCACCCATTTGTTCTATCAGGATTTATTAAACTTATACTATTTCCCAGGTTCTGTGCCAGGCACTAGGGCTGTATAAATCAGACACAGAGATCCCAGGTTATCAAAAGAAACAACTATATCAATATGAGACAATACAGGATGAGAAATGCCAGTACACAGACTTTCAGAAAGCACCGTCATGGTGCTGGTGGGAAAATGAATAGCTTTCCTTAAGAGGGATCAGGGAAGTCAAAGCTTGTCACACTATCACTGTCATGACTTTTATTTATTTATTTATTTATTTATTTATTTATTTATTTATTTATTTATTTAGGTTTGGCTTTTTTTGTTGTTTGTTTTTTTTGGGTTTTGGGTTTTTTTTTTTTTTTTTGATGCTGTTCCTCATCCAAATCATTGAGCATGAACGCAATAAAGCATGCACTTACAAGATATACACTTACATGGATGTTAAAAACATGAGTTTTAAAGCCAGCCTAAGTTCACATCCTCATGCAACTACTTCCTGGCTAAATGACTTTGGACAAATTACTTAACCTCTTTGTACCCAGTTTCCCCATTTATAAAATGGATATGATGACAAAATTGACCCCATAGTATTGTATGAGAAATTATGAAGCTAATCTATGTGTATCAGTTAGCTTTTGATACATAGAAAACTTACCCAAAACTTAATAATTTGAGACAACAATTATAATTATCAGCTCATAACTCTTTTGTGTTGACAGTTTGCATGTGGTGCAACCAAGCAGTTCTTCTGCTGGTCTCTCCTGGATCCATTCATGTTCTGGGAGTCAGTTCACAGGTCTGCTTGGGCTGGCTGGTCCCACATGGTCTCACTCACATGTCTTATACTTGGCTGGGGTGACTGAGCCATGTGTCGCTCGCATGTAGTAGCCTTACTGGGCTTTTTTACAGAGTGACTGGTCACACACCCGTGCCCAAGCACTTTTCAAGCCTTATGTCACAGGTGCTAATATCTCACTGGTTTAAGCAAGCCTATGACCAAGTCCAGAGTGAAGAGGTAAAGTAATAGACACTACTTCTTGATAGGAGATTCAATATATTGCGGTCATTTAAAATATATATATAAATATAAATATATACAAATATATACATGCAAAATATATACTATAACACAAGCACCTAGGATGGTGGCTAGCACATAGTACGCATTATATAATAAGCAGTAGTTAACATTACATGAGGCTATACTTGTGCAGATGCTTTACAACCCAGCCCATATCACACTCACTCTAAGCAAAAATTAAAATAAGTTGTAAAATTGGAAGTAGAGACAGGAAGTAGAATCAGAATGAAATATCCTCACACAGTTTTACATTACAGAAAAAATGCTAGTACTACCAAACATGCAAAGCTGCACTCCGCTTACAAGAGGCTGTTCAGATTCTGTATTTTCAGCATGACTTAGTGTGCAGGAAGGTCTAGGGTACTAGGTCATGGCTTCTGGAATTCTAAGTTAGAATTCTAGCTTGCTATTTACTAGCTGGGTAACCTCAGACTAATTACCTAACAACTCTGCGCTTCAATTTGTGTAGCTATGGTATTGGAGAAATGGTAAACTGTAACTCCTGGGGTCCTTGGGAGGATTAAATGAAGTATAGTGTATGAAGTGTTGCTGGTGTATAGCAAGCATCCAATGAGTGTTAGCTATATTTTTTTAATTTTTTAAGAATAAAAAATAGTCTGGTGTTGTTCAGAGATGTCCAACCTTGGTAGCGCATTGGAATTACTGGGGGAGCATACAAATACTGATGTTTGTCTCTTCGACCCACCCCAGAGATTCTGATATAAATGAATGGTCTGGAGCGAGGCCCTTGCCCGGTGGATTTTAAGAGCTCTCAAGGCAATTCTAATGCGCAGCCAAAATTCGGAACTACAGGTCTTGTTGAACAGGACATTAGAGATGATCCAGGGCAAACTCATCATTTCATAAGTGAGAAAATTGAGGCTCAAAGAAGTGATAGGAATCACTTAGTGACAGCCGGATGGTGGACAGAAAAACCAAATCTGGGTACCCTGACACCTGCTCATAGCTCTGTCCCTTTCACCTGGCCACGGCAAGAATAGGTTAGCCCAGGTCAGCCTGGCTGTGATCCTCCTCACAGAGAACTGATAGCCAGGAAAGAGGAAGCTGAACTCCTGTTAAGCCTATCTGATGCCAAATTCAATGTTCCTAAATTACCTCCAAGAATCATTTTGGTCTCTCTTGATTCTTAATCTTTCCCCTATACTTTCAGGTTTGATTCATAGTGGATTCAGATTCTGCCTATGTTAGTTTAAATTAGGCTTTTATTTCATTTATTCAGTTTTCCTTAGAGATAAAATTCCAACTTATATACACATTCATGTATGCTCAAAGCTACATTTCAAAGGGAAAAAAACAGACTTCTTCTTCCCTTCTTTCCTCCCTTCCTTCCTTCCTTCCTTCTTTCCTTCCACCCTCCCCTTCTCTCTCTTCCTTTTCCCTCCTTCATCCTTCCTCTGACCTAACCCTATGAAAAGCATTTATCTTAGATTACTATCTTCTTTGACCATTGTGAATAATCGTGTAGAGAATTGCCTTCTCCTTTTAAATCCTTTGTGGAAGTGGTAATGTTCCTTGGTTCATAACAACAATTCTACTGAATTGCCAATAATTCTCAGGATCAGGGGCCATCCTCCCCACAGTGTCAAGAAAGACAGAGGAGGTTCTGTGACTGTGCTTTTGGTGAAAGACTGACTCATTAGGGTTAAGATAAATAGATAGTTAGCTAGCAATGTCAGGAATTTCTGAGTAGTAGGTAGAGAATTCAAAGAAAATTCCTTTTCTTTTTTTTCTCTTCAGTGTTTGCCTTTACAAATATTAGCCTTTTGTAATTTTCTCAGAGCTTCCAATTACTAAGATTAAAGGTAATAAATTCAATGAGCCAGAGAAAGGTGAGTATCAAGCAAGATTCTCAGAAACCTGGCCTTTTAAAAAAGAAATATTTTTACATGAATAGCGTTGGATACCAAATTAAATATGCAGTATGATCTCGTTTTCTCGTTTTTGTTTATATACATGTATGATTATATATCCCACTAACAGTGGGATCATAGATGATATTTTTTATTTGTTGTTGATCTGTATCTTCTTGTTCTTCTATAATGAATATGTATTACTTATGTATCAAAAAAGCAATGAAATCATTATTTTAAAAACAAAACAAATGCTAAATGTTGATCTTAGAATAAAACCCTACAGGCATTTTTTAATATTCATTATTCCCAAATTGTTTTCATATGATATTTGGAATCTTAAGAGAGTTATGAAATTAGCTGACTTCTCGAATCACTTATTGATTCTTGTGTGTATATGTGCGTGTGCACACACACTCAAGTCTGTTGTATTTTTGGCCTTTATTTCAAGTCTCACATCACTTTAGGCCAATTTGTATCACTTCCCTGGCCTTCTCAGCATTTGTGACATTTCTAATTCCATCTGCAGATTTAATTAACGTGCTGTTTATTCACTCTTCCACATCGCTGATAACAAGAGACATAAAACTGGACACAGTGCTGACTGCTGCACCACCAAGATACCTCCCACCATCAGATGCCTCCTTCTGCTTTACCTAGTTTTCAAGTCAAGCTGATTGAAACTGATTTTGCAAGTAAAATTCACTCAGACATTGCATCAAATGATTTATGAAGTCCACGCAGCCGTGTGGTGTCCCATTAATCACAGACACTACAATAATCTATTTGTGTGCAGCAGTCCTCATAAATCGGAATAAAGAATAAATTCCACAAGCGCATCTTCAGCTTTTGCAACAGGGCACATGGTATTATTCACGGCATCATCCACATAATGCAATGTTAGCAGACTTGCAGATTCCTGAGCTTGGTCAAGCAAGTAAAAATATGCATTCATTTACCAATGCATGCCAAAGCTAAAAAAATTACAGCTTGTTCATCTACCGGGTGAGAGAATTTCTTTAGGCCTCAGCTCTCAAATTTTTTATGAAAGCTGATGTGAATAAACAGAGCAAATGAGGTACAATAATAAAAGCAGCGAGATGATGTTGTTAACAAATAGTCCAGAAATATACCTCCAAATAAATGTTGAGAATTGAAGTGCCATCATCATTTGGAGACTCTTATGTCCATAATGCTATGAAACAATTTTGCAAATTCTCTTTTGAGACTAATCTTTCACATGACAAAAGAATGTCTTCAGATATGGCAAGTTCACTTCATTTGTGAGTGTATTTCATTTCTTGAAAACAATGCAAAATTATTGTGACCTGTGTCCAGGAAAGACTGTGAATGATTCGCCTGGATAACAGTAATTATTTAAAATGCAGAGTTATTGTTTTTCCTAAGTATAAAGAGAAAATATACTATAAAATAAAGATTTAACAATATAAAAATATATTGAAGACAATAAAAATTGTATAAAATCCTAACACACAAAGATAATAATACTTCATATATTGGTGACTATCTTTTCCAGAACTGTGTCAATATCTGTCTGATTTTGTGTAGATAGCTATGGAGATGAATACAGATATAAATAAAATGATATAAGTTGAGATTCTACCATAATTATTATATTATTATCTGCATTTTTAACATCAACAATATATCACAGATATCTTTGCAAAACAATAAATATGGAACCACATCATCAGTTTAATAACTATAATTTTCCATTACATAGACTTATTTTAGTCAACACTCCATTACTCAACATTTAGTTATTTTCAAATTTTCAACTATAAACAACACTATGATGAACATCCTGGCTCCTAGATATTTGTGCCCTTGACCTAGAGTGCAGTGGCACAATCATGGCTCACTGCAGCCTCAACCTCCCAGTCTCAAGCAATCTTCCCACCTCAGCTTTCTGAGTAGCTGGGAATACAAGCGCACACCACCACACCTGGATAATTTTTTAATTTTCTGTAGAGACGGGTTCCTGCTATGTTGCCTAGGCTGTTCTCAAGCTCCTGGCTTTAAGCCAGGGAGGCCTGCTTCCCAAAAGTTCTGGAATTACCGGTGTGAGCCACTGTGCCGGGCCCTTATTATCTTCTTTGTAAAAGAGTTCTTAATAAGAAATTGTCTTAGAATAAGTATTCTGGGAATAAGAATTTTTTCTTGGAATTGTGATATCTAAATCAGAATATGTCCAGCTAATATTTTGATACATGTTTCCAAACTGCTTTCCAGAAAAAATGTACCAAGTTATACTACCACCAATAATTCATGAAAGTCTTTATTGCCCCCATTCTTGCCAATCCTGGATATTGCTAGTCTTTAGAACTAGTTGTCATTTGATAGATAAAAAGCATTTTCTCATTGTTTTATAAGTTCATGGGTGAATTATATTTCTTTTTTGGGAAGTTACCTATTCTTGTATATTTCCATGGGTTGAGCAATATTCACCAATTTTTATAAAGAAACTATCTTTATACTAAGGTAATAGTGTTTCTCATCAAATCAAAGATATAAACCTAACAAGTCTAGTTTGTTTGTAGATTTGTAAGTAGATAAGAGATCAGTTGCAAAAACATTTTAAGAAACATCAACATTCTTAGAAAGGGTATATTTTTCCAAGGTGACAGTGCTAGTGCTTTGAAAAGCAACATTCATCTGTTTATCTGATTCTTGTATATCTGTTT
The DNA here is from genome assembly GCF_047675955.1 of Chlorocebus sabaeus. Lineage (NCBI taxonomy): Eukaryota > Metazoa > Chordata > Mammalia > Primates > Cercopithecidae > Chlorocebus > Chlorocebus sabaeus. The sequence continues at coordinate 36,024,937 of NC_132917.1, forward strand.
AAATAAAACATTATCATTCTTTAGGTTATATCAAGAGCTTGTGCTTTGGAATCAAATTGCCTATCTTCAAATCCTGAGCCTCCCACATATAACCTAGATTATCTAAGACATTATTTAACTAATCTGTGCCTAAGTTTCCTCATCTTTAAAATTAAGATAATAATAGTCCCTCTCACATAGATTGTTGGGGAATTAAATGAGAGGATGCACATAAAGTATGTAGAAAAGAGTTGGGAGCAATTCAAGTGCTCAGTAAATATTAAATTGGAATATTTTAGATTCATGATCTGTTCACATTTAGAACACCAAGTGTACTTTAAGGCTCTTTCTTTCTTTCTTTCTATCTTTCTAATTAATTAATTTATGTATTTATTATTTTTTGAGGCAGAGTTTCGCTCTTGTTGCCCAGGCTGGAGTGCAATGGCGCTGTCTCATCTCACTGCAACTTCTACCTCCCAGGTTCAAGCGATTCTCCTGCCTCAGCCTCCTGAGTAGCTGGGATTACAGACATGTGCCACCACACCCAGCTAATTTTGTACTTTTAGTGGAGACGGGGTTTCACCATGTTGGCCAGGCTGGTTTTGAACTCCTGACCTCAGGTGATCCACCCCCTTCGGCCTCCCAAAGTGCTGGGATTACAGCTGTGAATCGCTGCACCCAGTCTAAGGCACTTTTTAAATGAGTTTTAAATGAGTATTTTACTGCTTTACTTGCAGATAAACTTCCTTGATGATATGCTTAGACTCCCACAATTTTATTTTAGGAACTTAAACAAAAAAAAAAGTTTAGAATGAGAAACAGACCAAAGGGAATTCTCCCTTTACTCTTTTGGTGGCTTTCAGAATGTAACAAGAAGAAAGATGTTTAAATCTTTGCACAGTTCTTTTTTTTTTAATTTTTTTAATATAATTTCAACTTTTATTTTAGATTTGGGGGTACATGTGCAGGTTTGTTACAAGGATATATTGCATTTGCACAGTTCTGACATTGACATATGCAGTACCTGCATCACCTAGACAGGCTTTAGATAGCTGAGGAACAGGACAATGATGAAATCGATTTATCACTTTAGGCCAGTTTGTCTCATTTCCCTGGCCATTTCAGCATTTAAGAAGACAGGGAGATGGGAAAGACCTAGAAGTTCTATTGGTCAGTAGGCCTTAGGTGAACTCATGGTTCTGAATAAGGTAAATGGCCACCACCCAAACCAGCAAGTAAGGACATGGAAGTATCTTACAACCTAGCAGGATGTTCTAATGTGGAATAAGATAAACAGACCAGATTCAGTGTACAATGAGTTGGGTCCAGATTGAGAGCACTACAGTGCCACAGTGAGGCACGAAGTCACCGAGTCCCAGATCTGAATCCTAACCCAGGGACATGGATTATGTCCTCAGAATATTTATGTAATTTCTCTGAACCTCAGTTCCCCATCTGTAAAAATCTGTCTGATCACACCTCATGATGAGATTACTATGAAGGTTAAAAGAGATGAGATATCCAAAGCATTTCGCATACAGTCAGTTTCATGTGCTCAATTAATGGTTGCTAGGAAGCGGAGGAGACAGTAAAAATATTTAAGAACTAAAATGCATGAGCACTGATTAATCAGAACGGATGCCTGACCAATGAGGTCAATTAGAAAGGATTCCTGGTGAATAAAAAAGTTGGCCCAACCAATAAGAAGGACCACAGCACTGCATACCCTACTGGCACATACTATTTCTTAGAGATAAGAAGGGAGTTTCATATTGAATAAGGATGCCAGAATTTGGGGCATGAAGAAAAAAGTAAATATCCAATAGAGCTACCCCTGGCATGCCACATACAAAATCAGATGAAGGTAAAAAATAGTACTTTGGCAGAGTTCTGTATGCTAGAAACTGCTACTCTGGTACCAGGCAAAGTGCCTCAGGGTAGTATGATAGTATCTGGTGCACAGAAAGACAGGTGGTGCCCATCAGAAACTCAAAGCACTAGGCAGGGCGCAGTGGCTCACACCTATAATCCCAGCACCTCGGGAGACTGAGGTAGTCCGATTGCTTGAGCTCAGGAGTTAGAGACCAGGCTGGTCAACACGGTGAAACCCCACCTCTACAAAAAAATAGAAAAATTAGCCAGGCATGGTGGCGCATGCTTGTAGTCCCAGCTACTCAGGAGGCTGAGGTGGAAGGATCACCTGAGCCCTGTTGAGAGAAAGAAAGGAAAGAGGAAGGAAGGAAGGAAGGAAGGAAGGGAGGGAGGGAGGGAGGGAGGGAGGAAGGAAGGAAGGAAGGAAGGAAGGAAGGAAGGAAGGAAGGAAGGAAGGAAGGAAGGAAGGATAAAAGGAAAGGAAAGGAGAGGGGAACAGAGGGGAGGGAGGGGAGGAGAGGGGAGGGGAGGGGAGAGAAGAAGGGAAAGGTGAGGTAGGCAGCAAATGCCCAGGCCATAGAGCCCTATCCCAGACACCGTCATCTAATCAGCAGAGGTTAGAATGCACACAACCCGGTGTCCAGGCAAAAGTAATAAAGAGACAATAAAAAGAGAGGAGAACTGGTAACAAATTTATTAACTTTAAATAGTGGCAATTGGGGTAGAAGATACTTTTGTACTGTCCGCTCAAGACTAGAACTGGAGTCTGAGCCAATCCAGAGGTAAATAAACAGGTAACCTGCTGATACACAGGATGGTGGAGGAGGGTTCCAAACTACTCCAAACTACTCCCGCTGCTAAGAGTCAGCAAATGTAAAGTCATCAGCACCCCATGATTTCATTTTCCTCATCTACAAAATGAAAGAGTTGGATCTGGGGATATCTGAAGCCTTTTCCAATGCTTTTAAACTTTTTGTGTTTCTTACAAGAAATCTCAGAGAAAAGAGCGGACACCCTTGGATACAGTACTAAAAGTAGTCCTTCTTAGTACACAGGGCTTGTACTTTCCTTGAAAAATTTCAGTGCCTAACAGATATTAAATAATACTATTTATACTTAAGTTATTCACCTGAGAATCATGGTTTTAGTGAAAAGCTAGGAGCTTTCTTCAGGTTCTAGCTGTGCAGCAAAGCAAAGTAAATAACAAATAGGAAAACCAAAAGGTAGATTTAATCCATCAAATTCAGAAACTCCTATTTTGGAATTTTAAAATCTATCAATGCATATTTTGTTTTACACCACTGCTCATTATCCCACAGCTACGCTATTTGATAAATCTCCCAATGGGTTTCCTTGTTTCCACTCATTGTTCTTCTGTTACTCTACTGCCATAATTTCAATCTTCTATTAAAAATGCCATCATTTGTAAGCAAAAATGTTACTTTATACACTACCGAGAAAGAAAATTCACACTGTCAAACTATAATATGCCATTAAATGTAGGATGCATCTTACTTTTAGAACTGTTAAAATATTTTAAAAGTATGTCTTAAAATCAGTGCAATATGGTATCTTTACAAATGGGAATCTGATGAGGTCACTTATCTCTCAAAGTTCCACTTGTCTCTGAAACCCTACAGGATGAAGTCTAAACTCTGCTGCAGATTTTGGGACTTTATCATCCAGCCCAAAATTACCATCCTCTCTCCTAACATTTACCACTGAGCAACCAGTTGCCTCAAAGTTAATTTTTCCTTCCATTGCAAAGGTCTACGTTCTCTTCCTACTTTCAACATTTATTGAATACCTAATATGTTCCAAACTCTATTTGAGGCTACTTCACTGTTTTTGTTTTGTTTATTTTTGGTTTTGTTTTTCGGCTTGGAATCTCTTCCTCTTCCTCCCTTACTCTATACACCTGGTAAATATCTATTTTTCCTTCAAGATCCAATCCAACTATCTTTTCTTTTGTAAAAGGGAATTTTGTGAAACTTTCCCCAATTTCCTCATGTAGACCTGATTTGGTAAATGTCTACTGCACTATGTTGAAAATGTTGATTTACCAATTGCCCACACTAGATAGTAGGTCCTTCGAGTGCAAGGAAGTGACATTTATTTTTGCAATCAGTCTAGTGATTAGGAAAGTAGGATTCAGTTTCCCGGCTTCAGAGTTCCTATCCTGTTCAATAAGAAATCATGCACCCTAAGTGGGGAGACAGGTAAGTGACACGACAGGATAACTGCAGACTGCCAAAGGAGCATAGTGATTATGAAGTGAAGTCCTTGGCTTTGAGTCTCACACAGACTAAAAGTATCCCTATATTTTAGAACCAGACTAGGGCCCATCTCACAAAGTTTTTGAAAGCGGCAAACATTCAGTGAATAGCTAACTCTATTACAATTTTTAAAAAGCAAATTATAAGAAATGCTAGGAGAATTATTGAGCATCTATTATATGCTCAGAATCCTGTAGATACTAATTTCCTAAGTGACTGGTGAGAGAAAGGAAATTCAAACAACCTACTCAAACTCACAGCGACAGTGACAAACACAGTCAGAATTTGACCCCAGGTCAACTTGATTTCCAAGAGTTTGTTCGATTAGAGCACCTTGTAGCACAATGCCTCAGCATCATTGAGGACATTCCTAATTTAATCAATTGCTTGTCAAGGAAAAATTGAAAAATCCTCTTCTTCAAACACCTGTGATTGGCATTGCTGGTTAGCTTTTCTTCCTGGCAAAATCTAAATGGGAAACATGACATGGTCTTTGGCAATAATCAGTTGATGATGGAAACACTCTTGGAATCTATTTCTTATAATTTTTTTCTGCATGGTTTCATGCCTTATGAGCTCAATGTTCCATTTTTTTCTGGCTAATCTCAAAACAGCAGTCATTTACTCAGTCACAGTTCACTGGCAACTAGTTTTTAGGCAATGAACTGGATTTGTTGTATGAACTTTAGTCTGAGGTTGAAAAAGTTGGTGAAGTATAATAAATATAGCCAATAAGATGATCAAGACACATTAAGCTATCAAAAATAATGATAAGGAATATGGATATGATAACCTTAGAACCTGATATCAAAATTTCAAAATATTCTTTAAATGATAAATAGGAAGTGGTACTAATTTTATAGTTCATAATAACCCTGTGGATCTGAAGGACTTGTGAGAGGGAGAAAATGGGGTTTTGAAGTGTCTCATTCTCTTTTGAGTTTATAGGATCTTGGTTACCTACAATAAAGTCATGAGCAGAGATGGTCTGAGAGTGTGAAAGTTCAGGAACTAAAACCCACTGGGTAGCATAATAGAGATGGCCATTCTCCCATTTGAGCAAAGTGAAAGGTTTTTATGTTATTTAATTTATATTAATCAGTAGTAATAAAACGCTAAGACCTACTTGGAATATTATGTTATTGAAAATAATTTATATGCCAGGATTGGTAACCTAATCTTTGCACATTCATTACATAGTCAACAAACAAATGCAGGTGAGTTATAAGTACATGTCAAATTGCATTTTTTTCTAAGAACATGAATAAATGTTTAATGTTATTTCTTCTTTTTTTGTGACAGAGTCTTGCTCTGTCACTGGAGTACAATGGCACGATCTCCACTCCTCACTGCAACCTCCACTTCCCAGGTTCAAGAGATTCTCCTACCTCAGACTTCTGAGTAGCTGGGATTACAGGTGTGCACCACCATGCCTGGCTAATTTTTGTACTTTTAGTAGAGACGGGGTTTCACCATATTGGCCAGAGCTGGTCTTGAACTCCTGACCTCAAGTGATCCGCCCACCTGGACCTCCCAAAGTGTTGGGATTACAGGCATGAACCACTGCGCCTGGCCAATGTTATTTCTATTTAAGCCAAAATTGTGTGAGGGGAGGCTAATTGCTATAACAAGCCTGAAATCCCAGTTACTTATCGTAGTAAATATTCATTTGTCACTCAAATCAGAGACCACTGAAATTGAATGAAGTGTCTGTATGTATGTGAGAGGTCCGCTTCATGCAGTCATTCAAGGACCCAGGATCCATCCATCTAGTGGTTCCAGACTCTTCCAGTGCTTCAGAGTTCTCTATGCAAAGCCCTGCCGCCAGCCAGCAGAAAGGGAATAAGACAATATGCAGGACTGTGGAGAGGGTTCTGAGGCCAGCCCTGAAAAAGATCCCTATCACTTCCATCCACATTTCATGACTCCAGTTCACTGCAAGAAAGCTGGTAAGTGTCGTCTAGCTGTGTGTCAGAAATGAAGAGAAGGAACAGAGATACTGGTGAGCACCACCATTTCCCACCTGAAAATAGGTAATGAATTCTCATTTGAATGACGAAGCAGTTGCACGATATATAGGATATCAGCACAAAATATCAGTATTCTGAAGAACATCATAATACCAGAATTTACATTCAAATGCATGATATCCATTTGCCAGCAGTTACTTGGAAAAGCTATCTGCTTGTTCCATGGATACCATCAATGCCTACTTTTATTTAAAAACTCTTCTTTTGCTACTTTCTCTAGAACACACTTTGGTTCTTTATAATACTCTCAACAGTGGTAAATCTTCCTTTGAGGGTGAGTTTGATAAAGATTATAAGAAGTAAATTAGAGCCAGTTCGGTGAATGAAGATAATCTGCTTCACTACATGTTCTTCATAATATGCTTATTATATGTTGGGTCAGATAGGACAAACGATGTGTCTGATTTCTCAAGGGACTACACAAGGCAATTCCAAAACATTACACAAATGTGTATGTCAATGATGTCATTGTTGAAATAAATTGAGCTGTATTTCTTAACACAGATGCCACATAGATTTGGGGAAGAATTTCTACAATTTGGATGTGTGACTCTTCAGGTTATTGAAAGCACATAGTAGAACAAGCAGTGGGGTCGAAAGAAAAGACAGAGAGGTGGGTAGCACTGCAACAGATGGAAATTCCTCCTCTTCACTGTAATGCATGACTGGGTCCTCTCTTCTCAATTTTCTTACACTTGTTTTTTCCAACTTTCTGGAAAAAATGTCTATAAGCACAGGATAAATTTCCTTAACCTTTGGATGGTCTCAATAATTTATTCCCTTTTATTAGTTCAGTTTTATAAAAAGCACTCCTTCTTAGGAGAAAATTTTAATTGAGTACATAACACTTTATTTAAAAACCACACAGCAAATAATTTGCCAGGTTACATGATTTGGCAATTTGTAAGGTTAAAACATTTGGTGATCCACAGCTAAACTCTCCTAATGTTGAAGGATCGAATGAAATAATAAATGTGAAAGCAATTTTTTATGTTAAAAAATTTTTAAAGCTTTACAATGTAAGGTGCTTTTAAAGCAACAAGAAATGGTTTTTAACCTGAAGGGCCTCTACACTGGAGAGATGGGAACTTTCATTAAGTGTTTGAGGAAATTTGCGTGAATAAGTTTCTAGAAGGCAATCTGGCAATGCATGTCAAAATGTGCATAACTTTTGATCCCCAAACAACAATTTCACTCTAGGAATTTGCCAAGGAAAATAAATGGACCAGTGTTGGAAGATTTGGCTAAAAGGAAATGTATTGCAGCTTTGTTTATAATAGTGAAAATGTAAAGCACACAAAATCCCTAAATTTATGTTAATATGGAATCAGTTAAATATAATGCAATATGTACATTCAGTGGAATAATCATCAATGGTAAAAAGGATGCAGTTATTGATTCTAAAGATAAATATGCACATATATGTGAAAGTTAAAGCCAATTATGAGCTAGATACATATCCCATTTTATATTTTATACTATATGGGGAAAATAAACCTTGAAGGATGTGTCACAAATGTTATTAGCGGTTTTATCTCACCTGAGATAAAACCATTATAGGTGAAGTTTTTCTTTCTTCTTTTTTTCTTGTCTGTCTTTTCTCATTTTTCCCCCAGTAAGCATGTATTTGTAAAAAATATATATATATTAGAAGTAATATTGCATAGAGTGGATTCTGTCCCCATACTGCCTGAGTTTGAATTCCAATTTTTCCTTTATTGGAAAAGTAAGAGACAGTGTCTCTCTCTGTCACCCAGCCTGGAATGCAGTGGTATAATTTCGGCTCACCTCAGCCTCAACTTCACGAGCTCATGCAATCCTCCCACCTTAGCCTCCTGAGTACAGGCACACCCCACCATGCCTGGCTAATTCATTATTATTATTATTTTGTAGATATGGGGTCTCCTTATGTTGCCTAGGCTGGTGTCAAACTCCTGGGCTCCAGTGATCCACCCAGTTTGGCCTCCCAAACTGCTGAGATTACAGGCATGAGCCACCACACCCAGCCCAATTTTTCCTTTTAAATAGGTGTAAATGTACCTGTAAAATGCATTACCTACCTCATCAGGTTATATGGAGGATTAAATGTGGTAATATTTTAAGGTAATTTTAAAATACGCACATGGCAAGCATTATATAAATATTTGTTATTCAGTAGTTAGAAAAACAATGGTCTTATTTCCATTTTGAGAAAACGTTAATCAGTATTTAAACTTTTTATACGCAAATTAGCAAAGAAGACAAGATATTGTCATAGATGTTAGCAATTTTAAATGAGGCCCATACAAAACAACAAAACTGAAAAGAAAAGCAGCTCACCGTTACGCAACTTACTGAATTGAGGTAGTTAAATACACAGGCCCTTAAGGCAGAATAGGACAGGGTTCTAAGCTTAATATCCGTACCCACAGCTCTGAGACCTTGGCAAACTCCTATACCTCACAATCTCCTATACCTCAGATTCCTCGCCTGTAAAAAATGAAGACAACATAAGGCACTAGACATAATAGAAACCAGTGGTCTTACAGGGCTCTGCCATAGCTTACTTAAAATCAACTATATGAAGCATCTAGCATGTTGACTAGCAATTAATAAGATCTTTATTAGTGTTAGCTATTACTATTATCATTACCAATTACTGCTCTTTAAAATAAGTCAGAAACCGAAATGGGTTTGAGAAAATATCACAGAGGCTAAAACCCCAAGATGAGACAGACTGTCAAAACAAGGCCAACAGAAGATCCTACGAAGGAAAAAAAAAATGCAATATCTGATCCAACAGATGTTGCACAGCAATAAATGCTGAGATATCAGAGAGCAGGGATTCCAGCTCAAGCATAAAACTTGAGGAGACACTCAATTAGAAGGACTCTAAAGATAACAATAGAAAAGGCGAATAATCATTTTATTCACACGATACCCTGTATGGTTGGTATTCTTGTCTCTGTTTTACAGAGAAGACAGATTCCGAAAGGATAAATACCTTGTTTAAACTTCTACAGAGAGAGACCGTGTGTGTGTGTGTGTGTGTGTGTGTGTGTGTCAGGATCCTAGGCCAAACCTCAAAGAGAACCTGTGTTCTGTGCAGATGTCTTGTAACCCTTCTGGTAGTTCTGCAGTAGCTATCATTCCCAGGCAGAGTAAATAGGAACCCACTTAGCAAAAATAAAGTATTATGGGGTGGTAATAGAATTCAAGTTCAGATTCAGAGCCCAAGATGCAGATGGTTGAGCCTCCAAACTAGGGTCTGTCTATATCACTGCAGTGGCCAAGCCTAGATTAAGTGAGAACCCATATATAAGTGATACCAGCTGAGGAGACCAGAGAGGTGGCAAAAGAGGGTGAAACGGGCCAGACCTGTTACCTTGGTTTATTCGTAGCACTTTCTAATACGTATGCAACATTTTCGTAACACAATGAGGTTTCTTCTCTTGTGCAACTCAATTCCAACAGTATGTGAATCAAACTCAAAGGCAACTTCTACATTTTTCTTTTCATTTCAGGAAGAAAAAATACAAACAGCAGTCACACCTATAGTGTGACTATAGGTGGGAGGCTGGACTAGACACTGTATCGGTAAGGTGGGGTCTCATACTAACATTCTGTTTATTGCCCTCTCATGTCCACTTTCTGCTTAGGCCAAAAAATGGGCACTGTGATTTTCAGACATTTTCAACAATGTATTAATTCCCGGGGTGGCCAATAGAGGGCAGACGATCTCTTCTTCTAGACTTCCATCAGAAATACTTCATAATTCCTGGTTCCTTCCAGACTTGTTCCCTGACACCCACCCCCGACCCCTCCCGCACTCCAGCTTCGATGACTCCCTCCTGCCCCTGCCATCCCTTTCAAGTACTGATTTTGAGGTATTTACTAAAACCAAGAGAAGGGCTGCAGACAATATTCAAATATCTTTTTGTCTGTAATTCTTCACTCTCTCCGTTTTTGAACTCATTCATGCATGCATTTTTATAAGTCCTGCCCTCTCCAATGAGCTGACAAGCTAATTGGGTTCAGAGTTATTTAAATAACTATTTATAATGCAACACGACAAATGCTGCAAGCAGAGGTACTTACAAATGCTGTAGAACAGATAAAGAAGCTCAAGAAGGCTTCCCAGAAAGAGAGGCATTAAACTGTATTTCATGTGTGGCTCTAATTCTTAACATTCGTTCATGACTTTCAGGGTCCATTCAATTTCAGGTTAATTCTTCCTAGTCCACTTTCACCCGTGACACCTGATTGTCATCATGTTGGGCTCGCCCGAACTCTTTCTGTAACCTTAGTCTGGTCTCAGAAGATAAAATACTTTTGTATTTGAGCCTCAATATCATTGCCTTGGCTTCTCACTACCTTATTATCATCTCTCCTGGATCCCAGAGAAGAAAGAGCTGTTTCATAACTGAGCTCCTGATTCACACACTGGTTTCAGAAAAGCTGCCAGGACCTTGCACGTTTCTTATGCCACCAGTTACTGGCTTCAAGGAATCCTATTTTCTCTATTGCTTCTATGACTATTAATTCTATGGCAAAGGGCATGTGTAATGTAACTTGATTTTTTTTTTTTCTTTTTGAGCTGATACAATCATCTTCGTTTTAAAGAATCTCCCCAGTCCTTTCTAAACCTGACTTGAATTCCTGTGAGAAGTCAACCTTTCTCATTTTGTATCTGTCCATCTACCTTCCAGGTGGTTCTACCTCTGAAGTCCCAGGAACAATGAATAGTCATCTCCATATTATCCTTTGCCTGTGCTCATCTGTAGCTTTCCTTAATCCTTAATATATCCCCTTAAAAATAAATAGAAGCTAAACTTTGACAATGTTTATTACCTCCTTCTTTCCTAACTACAGTAGCTTTCTCACTTCTGCCTTTTTCTCATCACCTGACCTTGGCTTTTCCTGTCAGGTCCTACAATGTTATCTGCTACATTTTAATGTCTTTATACTTGCATTTGAACAGAAATACAGATAACCTCCTCTGCAAGAGTGGAAGGGACCTTTTAACACAGAGCAATGATGACAGTTCATTGGCAAATCCCACAGTGAAGTGCTGCTGCCTTGTTTGGTGACAAGAAAGAACAATGTTTAACAATGTGTATTTTATTTCTCTTCAGTTTTTTTGTTTGTTTTTCTTTTCTTTTTTCTTTTGAGACACAGTCTTGCTCTGTCACCCAGGCTGGAGTGCAAGGACACAATCTCGGCTCACTGCAACTCCACCTCCTGGGTTCAAGCGATTCTCCTGCCTCAGCCTCCTGAGTAGCTAGGATTACAGGCACGCACTACCACGCCCAGCTAATTTTTGTATTTTTGATAGAGACAGGGTTTCACCATGTTTCACCATGTTGGCCAGGCTGGTCTCAAATTCCTGACCTCAAGTGATCTGCCCACCTTGGCCCTCCCAAAGTGCTGGGATTATAGGCATGAGCCACCACGCCCAGTCTCTTCGGTTTTTCTAATAGAAAACCTAGCATATTTAAAATGATTTTGCCACTTAACACTTATTATGGACCCTGTGGGTATGAGGGCCTTTGGAGATCATCTAATCTGACCTCCCACACAACTGCAGGAATTATTTCATTCCAACAACTCTTTAAACCCCTCTAGAAAATGCAGTGCTCACTCCCTTTTCCACTGTTGAACATCTTCCTCGTGGCCCTATAATAATCAGTGATAATTAATAAGCCTCTTCCTCTCTTTCGACAAAGAAATATGACAGGAGAAATGTTTAGTTTCCGATGCCAATCATGGGGGAATATTCCACTGGTAACTCTGGCTTTTGGATTCAGGATTAGAGAGAGTGGTTAGACTAAAATATTTATCATAAGTATAAATTTGTTCCACAAACATAAAATTTCAAAGGTAGCTTTGTTTCCTCTTTCCTTGCACTGTCAGCTATTAACTTTGGGTTCATTGGTCACGATTTTCAGAATCCACTTGGCTGCCACCTTCCTGCAGCCAGACCATCTTGGATCAGAGGGTGGGCCAGCCATTCCCACTTCACACCTGCCACGGGATCGATTTTTTTCCCCCATTGACCACAGTCATTTTTTTGTCAATTAATTAATGTTATTCACTTTGGTACCCATCTTGTGAATGGCAGGCCACTACGGAGCGGATTACTACTTCACATCCCATCAGTGACAGAGCCATCATGATGAGGACCTTTTCTGACAACCACTGAAGAGAAACCATCTCCACACGGTGCATTTTGCATCACTTCCGTTGCTGCTTTACCTGATTTATCACAAAGACTATGTACCACACATCTTCTTTATTAATGCATTGACAATGAAGACAATGAACACCCACCACTTTTGTCCATGAACTGAGAAAGAAAACGGCAATGTCATATGGCATTCATGGTGCATGAGATCTACGGGTATAGTGTCACGTCAAGGCGTGTAGTAATCCAATCTTCGGCCTTACTCTAGGGAGAAAGATTCAGCTTTGTTACTTTCCAGTCACTCCCTCCCGTAACACAGCACCTTGGCGCAGACAGCAGAGCGACAAAACCCAGAATGAGGACAGTTAAAATTCAACTCAAGCTACAGCCATCCCAACAGTCCTCCCCAGCTCCCGCGGAATATTTACCAAGACCATTTAAAGCACTTAATTAATTCACTTCAGCTTCGCTGGAGAGGTCTCAGGATTCCCGAGACTCCATTACATAATATCTTTTACAAAGTCTATTCCCAGCTCGAGTGGAAGATGGATTCTCATCCAGTGTGCGGAGGTTCCATGCCTTTGCTTCCCTTTCCCGGGGTTCGATCCGGCAGATACCCTCCCGAGGCTGCAGCCATCGCCCCGGCCCCGAGCTTCTGGGGTCCCCGCCACTCTTCGAACTCCAATCTGGCCCCGAAGGTGCAGGCGCCTCGCCCTCCTGGCTCCCAGGCCGGCCGCCGCGGCCACGGTGCCAGCAAGCGCCCGGGACACCGCGACTCTCGCTGCTTGCTGGCTGCGCCCCAACCCTTCTGCAGCGCGCCCGCGGTGCCGGGGCCAGAGCCGCGGCTCGGTGGCAGGGCCGGTTCGGTGCGCCGGGCTCGGGGAGGAGGAGACCGAGAGGAGGAGGAGGCGTGTGAGGGAGGAAGGGCCCGGCCGCCCGAGAGGGGGAGGGGGAGGTGGAGGGGGCCGGCCGGGCCGGGGAGGGGGTGGGGGGGCAGCCAATGAGCGGCGCGCGGCGCTGGGGCGGGGGGGGCGAGGTCTGGGGGAGGAGGTAGGATGGGGGAGGGCGCAGCCCGAGCGGCGGAGGCTCCAGCCATAAACAAGCGCCCGGAGGAGCGGCGCAGGAGTGAGGCGAGCTGGGCGCGCAGAGCGGACGCCGCGGATCTAGTGCTGCGCCACCGCGCCCACTCGGCAGCTCGGGAGGCGGGGACCGGCCCGGAGGCTGCGCCGCTGCGGGGCCGGCCGACTCGGAGGAGGAGAGGGAGGAGGCGCCGCCAGCCCGGGCTGGAGCCGAGCGCAGCAGCCACCGCCGCCGCCGCGCCAGAAGTTTGGGTTGAACCGGAGCTGCCGGGAGGAAACTTTTCTTTTTTTCCCCCTCCCTCCCGGGAGGAGGAGGAGGAGGAGGGGAAGCCGCCGCTGCCGCCGCCGGCGCCAACGCTAGTGGGCTCGGGGTCGGCGCGGCCCGCAGAAGGGGCGGGGGCCTCGCCCCGCGAGGGGAGGCGCGCCCCGGGGGCCCCGAGAGGGGCGGTGAGGACCGCGGGCTGCCGGTGCGGCGGCGGCGGCGCGTGTGCCCCGCGGAGGGGAGGGCGCCCGCCCCGCTCCCGGCCCGGCTGCGAGGAGGCAGCGGCGGCGGCGCAGGAGGATGTACTTGGTGGCGGGGGGCAGGGGGTTGGCCGGCTGCGGGCACCTCCTGGTCTCGCTGCTGGGGCTGCTGCTGCTGCTGGCGCGCTCCGGCACCCGGGCGCTGGTCTGCCTGCCCTGTGACGAGTCCAAGTGCGAGGAGCCCAGGAACTGCCCGGGGAGCATCGTGCAGGGCGTCTGCGGCTGCTGCGACACGTGCGCCAGCCAGAGGAACGAGAGCTGCGGCGGCACCTTCGGGATTTACGGAACCTGCGACCGGGGGCTGCGCTGTGTCATCCGCCCCCCGCTCAATGGCGACTCCCTTACCGAGTACGAAGCGGGCGTCTGCGAAGGTACGGCCGCCCGCTGCGGGCCCCCTCCCACCTGGCCCGCGCCGCCCCCTCGGCGCTGCTTGCGCCGAACAAAGTTTGGCCGAGACTTTCTGGAGGAAAGAGGGCTCCGCGGGAGGAGGGGCGGCCGCCGCCCCCGGGAGAGTGCCCCCGCGGCCCTGCGTTCCCTTTCCCTGCTCACCCCGACGCTTAGGCAGCCGCGGGCGAGGTTGGGTATGGTGGGTGGGGGCGAGCGAGTGGAGGATCGCTCCTGTGCCCGCACTGACGCCCACACGTGTGGGCGTTCCAGCTGGGACTGGGTGGCCCGGCCTTGCACCCCGAGGTGGGGGCTCTGCGGGCGGGGGGCACTGCGGATTCTGCCGCGCGCGAGCCCCTCGGGGAGCCCGTCCCTACCGCCCTCCCCGCACTGGCGCAGTGTGGCACCGTGAGCTGCACACCGGCCGCGAAAGTCCTTTTTCTGTTGGCGGAGGAGACGTGTCTCCAGCTCGCACTCCCCGAGTGACTCTTTTATTATTTTTTCCTTGAGCTCTTTCTTCACCCCCTTCCTCCTCCTCCGCACATAAATCAGTTTCAGCCTTGGAATATGTCAGCCCAGGGGAAGTTACACACGGTGGTTACTCATTTATTTGCCCATTGAAAATGGTCAAAGGCTTTCTCTCCTGAAAGGAAAAGGGGGTGGGGGTTGCACCTGGGAGTGAAAAGTTCTTGCTATTAGTGGCTGCTTTTTAATAGCAGATATCCGCGTGTTTCCTATGGTGTTGCCGGTTCCTCCTTTTTGTTTGTTTGACAGCGGGGATTGTTCTGCTGGCTTCCCCAGCACTCATTGTGCTCCGCGGTGTTGAGATTGACAGAGGGAGAAAGAGATTAGATTAGTGGAGTCTTTCTCGTTGGGAAGCCAATGTTAGTGCGTGTTAGCCTTAATCTCTGCCCGCTTGCTTCGGCCTTCAGGGTGCCTGGTGTGGTTTGGGGTCTAGAGGGGAGGCAGTGAGTTATTTTGATGTGGCTAACGGGGGCAGGGTTCGGTGAGCATCAGTTAAAAGTGGGATCCCTGCTCGGGCTGACGTTGGGCTGACGATGCTGTTCCGGGGGCATCCTGGCGAGTGAGCAGAGCGCACGCAGCAGCCTCGTTTGTGGGGAGGCGGCGAGGAGGGACCGGCGCCCTCTGCCCGGCGTGCCTTCCTCACTACTCACAGTCAGCACAGTCCAGGGAACGGTTTATTCTGAAGCATCTGTGTGTGTGTGTGTGTGTGTGTGTGTTTAGTATGCTGGGATACTGAAAAAGGAGGGGACAGCCTTAAGGATAAAAATGGATCTATTAAAAGGCTACAGTGCTGTGATTCTCTCTCAATACACACAGACATACACATAGGTACTTAATTTATACCTGTCTAGTTTTAGAGTTTGGGCAGTTCAGGAAAATAGGGGAGGCCTTTCTGGTTTGGAAGCTAGTGGGCAGTGATAAGTGAAGGGAACTCTTCTCAGAGGGGAGGGACTTGCTTTGCTGCTCACGTAAGACATTGGGTTAGAAGAGTTCATTTGCCTGAAGTACAAAAAAGCTGCTCACCTGATATTGTCCCCTTTTATAACTTGTTTTTATGCCTTACCTCAGGAAAAATGGTCATGAGATTAACTTCTGATATCATTTTATGTGTTTTGACTTTGGGAATTCTGAATGACCTAGACTAAAAGATGCATCTTTGAACCCTGCCATTTGAAGGGTATAACTTAATCCAGCTTCTCGTAAATCCGAAAAGAACAAGCAGCATGAAACACAGTTAAATGCAGTGGAAACTGCTGTGCTCCGAGAAGGACTTTTGCAGATTCTGAAGATTCTAACCCTTGTTTTGTTTCTTCTTAGTCTGTTTCTGGTGAAGGAAATGCTCAGGGAACATTTACAGTAATCGAGTGTTTTGGCAGCAATATCCCATGTCACAGTATAGAGTTATTTTGGCAGTTTGGTGAGCCTTTCATTCCTCTGAAATGATGTGATCCCTCATAGCTTCCTTTTTTCTGGTAACACCCTGTGTGCTTGGTATTCGCTTTGAAATGCTTGGAAGGGTTTGTTGACATGATTATATCTCAATTAGTTTCTCTAGAAACACTTTTTATTTTCCAGGCCTGTTTTCAACTATCAGTATTGTGTGTCCAGGGCACTTCATTTAAAAAAAAAAAAAATACTGAAAACAGCAGTCAACTTGCATTCTAAATCTGTGAAACCAAAGTAAGGACAGTGTTACCTGGCATGATATAATGGTTGGATTTAGACAGATATTTTCAGTCGTGTGTTTAAAATTTCAGTGTTTTCACTTAACGGCAAGATTTATGGAAAGCATGGGGTAAGTGATACCCCAACCTCCCCCCCACCGCCATTTTTTAAGAAAGAATTAGAGGAGTCTTTAATGTCAGCAGTTACCTAGAAGGTATTGATTAGCTCTTGTTTTTCTGTGAGTTTACAAGAAATTTCTGAATGGCCAGTGTTTCCCTCAGTTTCCATTTTTATTCAGGAATTCACGTGGTGAAGCATGGTTATCATAACTAACATGAATAGGAATCAATACATTTTATTCATGTTAAAGTCTCTTTTGCTGCAATTTTTGCACTAAAATGACCCCTACTGGTTGTATCTGTTAATGAAAACTCTTGAAAACTTCTTATTTAATTGGCTACATTGTAAAAACATATTGCATGGTATAGAAATATTATCATGACTAATCTCCCTGCTTTCAATGACATAATTTAAATACAAATTATATTCTCTGTTAGCCAGCTTGCAGTAATTTTTAGCTGTGTTTACTCTTATACTGGTTTTGTAGGGGAAAGAAATTCCGTTTTTAACTGCAGTTCACAAAATGAGTTAGATAAATCATGGGCAGAAATGAGCGCCTTTCAGCTTGTGGCTCACTGCCTTAGGTTTTTAAGGCGTGCTGGCCCAGTTGGCTCTCAGTAAAAGTACATTGAATAAATGGAAGAACAATCCTATCCATAGAAAGAATGCTGAAGGAAAAAAAATATTTTCTGAATAATTAAATAATGTGATGAGTTGTGTCCTGTGCACCATGTGAGATGTACACTCGGATTTCTTTTCAGCATTGTTTAGATTCTTATTAAATAAATTCTGATTTAATTATTCCTTTTGTGATGGGGGCTGGGGGTGGTAAGTGCATTTGAAAAATTGAGCGTGGAGCCTGATACCTAAAAGTTCTTTCTCTACTTTCTCTCAGTCTAGAAAGTGCTTTTTGGGACTTGGGAGGGTGCAGGTCTCTGTCCTCTTTCCATTCATCTGCTGAGACCTCCTGTTGCTCTTTGCAGCATCCTAACTGGCCTGTTTTCTTGGCCATACTGCCTGCCTCCAGGAAAATCACCTAGAAGCCAGAGAAACAAGTGTGGATCCTGAACCCCGGAGAAGGAAATCTGGAGGGAAAACATCTTTGGAGAATTGAAGGCAGAGTTTTGAAAAATTAACGAAGTGAGATTTTCTAGAAAGAAGGTTTCGATTGGACAGTGAGATTTATATTTTGAGCTAAGGGGGCGAGAGCCATTTCTTCTCCCATGTGTAATAGCACTTTATGCTTCTGTAAGGAGTGATGCAAGGTGGAGAGCATGACCAACTTCTCTGGGCAGTTAAAGGGCAGATGGTGACTTGTTTTGGCAGTTTGTACAGACAGAGTGATTAGGAACCAAGTGGAGACTGCTTGAGTCCCATTGTTCCGAGGACTCTGTTGTATTAGATTCAGGTGATAGCTATATCAGATAAGCACCAGCTTTTTTCCTGTTGAGTATTTACTGAGTAGCTTCATCTTTTGGAACTTAGCATTCCGTGTTTTTCATCACTGCTGTCTAAAAACGACCTCTTTCAGAATGTAATCCTTTTATTTCACCCCCCCCCCCAGGAATTTTAATGTTTCCTTTTACCCATTTTTCATTGGACAGTGTGTAGAGAACTAAGTATATGTAGTGGGGTACTTACAGCAAAAAACAGAATTTTGTTTCCTGAAACTTGCCATGCAAAGTTTCTTTGCTTATCCCTGGACGACAGTCAGTGAAGATGATGGCTGCTTGGAAGAAAATGTGTGCAGGATCTGCTCCAGAGAGCAGGCTGCAGGAGGCCAGATAATGAACCCAAACATTTCATTCTGCACAAGCCACATGGAAACCGCTCTCACCACTCTGTAGTAGGGCTTGAAGTTAAGAGTCCACGAATTTTAATTTACAAATTAAGTAACGGGAGAGGGGGGCAAAATATCAGCTTCTATAGTTAGAAAAATTAAGCTCTTGGATTTGTTTTCGAAAAATTGTTTTCATTTTTCCTCTCAGAAGTCCTTAGGTAGGGAGGGAGCCCTTAGATCCCAGAGAGAAACAAGCAGAGAGCCTATAACATTATGTTAACAGGGAATGGGAAGAGAAACCAACTAAGTAAACAAGGAAATAATTAGTTCCTCTCAAAAGTAAATATTGACAAAACATGGAGAGACCGGCTATTCACTGCACTTAAATAAATGACAGGACTCAGTGACCTTCACTTTGATTGCCAGGCTTATAGAATCTTCACTGTTACCAAGGAGTCCTGTCACATAAAACACTTGGCAAAGGGCTGACATGGATTGCGTATTATCAGAATGGCAAAAATAGCAAGTCTGAAGATAGTTGTTGCCATTCACACATATTGAACATTGACCAGGAAAATCTCCAAGATGTTGGCGGTAGGGTTGTAAGCAGTCAGATTAATGTATGAAGAAAACTGAACAGTCCTTAATCTGTGTGGGCATTACATCCATTTGTAGGATGTATTTGGTGACTTGGTACAGGTTTCTATGTTTTGTGTGGCTTGTTGAAGATGCGATGACCGGGATGAATGAGTGAACAGCTGGGTGAGGCAGGGGACGGCATTATGAAGTTGGGGGATATATTATAGATGAAATAGATGACCCTAAGGAGGTAATGAGGGGGTGGACTAAAGAATGACAAATGGGAGAAGGGAAAATATTGAATTCATCTTAGGGCAACTATATCATCCTTTGAAGAATAATCCAAAACACATTCCAGACATTAATTGTGAAATTCCTGAAAAATGTGGGTGTGCTTAACATCTCCCAGGCTATGGTGCAAGCAGAGATGATAGTGTTGCTTCAGCCTGTAAATACAAGAGGGTGGGAGGTGGTAAAATGAGTGGAAGGGAAATCTGTTTAGTGAAGCGGGTTCCTGTAACACTGTGTTCCGTATGGCATGTTTGGTATCAGGATTTTGGAGACACCCCAGTAAAGCTCATTTAATTATTTGAGGGAGAAACAGTAGACTAGCTGAGCATGCATGAATAACACATTGAAAGCTTTCCTTCTCAGAGGTCTAATTCTGCGAAGCTGCATTTTCAAAGATCTGACTTGCCTTTGCATGGAAATCAGCCACTCATTCATTGGTCTTCTATGCTGTACAAGGCCTTCTGCTGGGGTGAAGGGGAAACTGGGGAGCCCAGGGACCTCTCAGACGTATCCTTTGCTCTGTATGCTCTTAAGATAAGAAAGACAGCAAGACTGCAAAAAGTCTATATAATAATGTAAATTCAAGCCAAGTAAAAGTGATTTTGCAAGTGTGTGTATGATTAATTGGCTAGTGAAATATATGGATAAAATTAGTTGTAGGAATCAGAGCATCTGAAGTGATCTCTTCAGGCTCTGGTGGCAAAGCAGAAAAGGGGAATTTGAATTTGAACTAGGTTTAGAAGTATGAGTAGCAGCCCTTTCTTTTGGCGGGGGAGGTGATCCTGCCCATTATCCTTAGAGCCTGTGCAATTTGTCTCAGAGTGTTTCTCAACATCTAAGAATGAAGCTACATTCTTAATGCTTTAGTAGCTGTGCTTCAAAATGGCAAGTTTCCTTTTGAGAGTGATTTTTCTCTTTGTTCTAGCTTGTTTCACTAGTTGGATAAGCGTGGGCAGTAAACTGGGAGGTGTCCCTTTATCAGCACCTCTCAGCTTCACCCACCCTGCTGCTTGCCCTGGGCAGTAGCCTGGTCACATCTTTGAAAACCTCTGTTTACTCAAGACCTCCTAAGTCAAGACACAGGAATGGTTGAATATACCTCTCTGTGAGAATACCCTCAAGGTAAACACTAAACTCTCAGGTGTTTTATCTTGGGCCCACATGAAAAAAATAAATGTTTTTAAATAACCTATTTTCCTTTGTTGTAAAGTGAACAGGTATCAATTCCTTACCTCCCTCCTCCAGCCCCAGTTAATTCCCCGCGTGAAAATACCTATATGTTGACAGAAAAGTGTAATGTTCAGGAACTTGGGGCCGGCTGGCTGTGGTGGCTCATGCCTGTAATCCCAGCACTTTGGAGGGCTGAGGCAGGTGGATCACCTGAGGTCAGGAGTTCAAGACCAGCCTGGCCAACATGGTGAAACCCTGTCTCTACTAAGAATACAAAAAAATTAGCTGGGCGTGATGATGGGCCCCTGTAATCCCAGCTACTGGGGAGGCTGAGGTGGGAGAATTGCTTGAACCCAGGAGGCAGAGGCTGCAGTGAGCTGAAATCGCACCACTGCACTCCAGCCTGGGCAACAAAGCGAGACCTTATCTCAAAAAAATAAATAATTTTTTTAAAAAGTGGAACTTGGTTTCTGGGGTCAAATCTGCATTCTGCTTCTGTGTGTCTCAGTTTTCTCATCTGTGTAGTCAGGTTAATAATAGGGTTGCTAGGACTCAGTGCATCCCTAAGAAGCAGTTAAAGGAATGACTGACACATGGAACATGCTTCCTAACAAGGCTCCTAACCAGTATAAGTGAAGCAATTTTACGTGGGTTCAGTCTCTTGTTCTACTTGATCTTCATCTACCTCAGTCATTAATCGTAAGCAGTTAAGGAGGTTGGGCTCTTAGAAAGAGAGCAAATTGTTACTGAGTTCAGCAGTTGTCACTGTCCCAGCCCCCACCCCCATGAGTATTTTTTTATACCTTGTCTAAATAATTTCTACAAAGTTTGTATGTTTTGAGTAATGCTTTAGGTCAGATACTATTTTGCATTGATTTGTAGGAATTATAAATGTAACCATTTGTCTGGGAGCAAATAATTAAAAATATTTACTTTGGGGAGGAGGTAGAGGACCTAGATGTACTATAATCAGCAATGTGCACTTTGCTTCACATTATATTCTGGGAGGAAATTTTGCTCCTAGCTCCTGAGTGTGCACCCTGATGACCACTGCAGGATTTGGCCTGGCTTGAGCAAAGAAACAGCTTGTACTGACACAGCTTGACGCCATGGGGGCTGTGGTTCCAACCTGCTGCTGCAGTTGGTATAAACGAGGCAAAACCAGAGGTCAGAGGATTATCCATTCCTCTGTTCTTTTTCTAGCTTACCTGTTTTCCTGCCATTCTTCTGCCTGCAAGTATTTACTGAGCATCAGCTATGGGTCTTGTCGCTGTGCTATGCAGTAGTGACACCACTTGTGTAAGCCAGTTTTCCTGTTAGTTGTCGGGACCTCCTAGGTTTGCTGTGGGGGTTAAATGAGATACAACTGTGCTTCTAAAATTTTAGTGTGCACACAAATCACCTGAGTATTTAAAAATGCAAGTTCTGATTAAGTTAGTCTAGGGTAATGCCTGTGATTCTACATTTCTAACAAATTCCTGGCTGATGCCAGTGTCACTGGTGCCAGGACCACACTTTAAGTAGAAAAAAGCTAGTACCTATGTATACAGCGTGTATCACAGAGTATGGCATATTAAAAGACCTGATAAATGTTACCTGCTATTATAGTCATTATTTTTCAGCCAAAATAAGATATGGGCCTTGTTTTCACACAGGCCATGGTCTGATGGTAAATTGGAAAAACAGACAATTCATTACAATCCAGTTCAGTAAGCCATGAGATACGGAAGTGTCAAGCATGTCAAGAGCAAGTAAGAGGAACTGTCACCCAAATCTGACTACCAGGAAAAGTTTAGTGGAGGATGCAGCAACAAGTAAGACCTGAGGGTCTCCTCCCCTCCCTCCTTTTTCCTGCACTTCTTGTGCAGGATGTTTTAGGAAAAAGAAAATAGGGCTTGGGGCTAGGCAAACCTGCGTTGAAATCTTAACTCTGTTATTTTTTTGATTGTGAGATCAGCTTGTTTAGTTTCTCTGAGCTTCAGTTTCCTTGTCTGTGAAACTGGAATATTAATAGCTTTCTGTTAGGTAAATATTGTAGTGAGGATTAGAGATTTATATATATGATTACATAGATGTATATATAAGATTATATATGTGTGTATGTATAGTGTGTGTGTATACACTAGTTTCTGGTACCAGATAGATTTTAAAAAATACTATTAATTTTAATTTCCATTCTATTTTCTGTCCTTTCTCATTTTCCCCTATGTTAGGTTTCTCTGTAAGTTTAAAAATTTACTTTGTGGACACACATCTCTTCAAAGGGGTGGGGATTTCAAGGGGGAATTCGAATGTCAGATGTTTGTCAAAGAGAAAAGAACCGTGAAGTACTAAGAACAGGGGGCTGGGAGTACAGGGCCTGCAGACCAAGGAAACATGCACTGGTTTGATCCCATGCAACTACAGTTCCCAGCGCCTTTGGCATTTCAGCAGAATGTGAACACTTGCTTGATTTTGTGCTTTGAGCCCCTACATCCAAAGAGCTATTTCAAATTAATATTTATTCTAAAAATGGCCTTTTTTTATATATATACTTTAAGTTCTAGGGTACATGTGCATAACGTGCAGATTTGTTACATATGTATACTTGTGCCATGTTGGTGTGTTGCACCCATCAACTCATCATTTACATCAGGTATAACTCCCAATGCAGTCCCTCCCCCCTCCCCCCCCCCCCATAATTGGCCCCAGTGTGTGATGTTCCCCTTCCCAAGTCCAATGGCATATGGTTTTATAACAGTGAATTAAGTTTCATTTTATTGTTAGAACTTTCTGAGGATTTCTGGACATTACTGGAGACGTTGGAGACCCCAAGGATATAGCCAGGCCAGGTTGATATATCTCACTGAGGTTACAGAAGGAAACAGCAGCAAGCCTAGCCGGTTCAGAGATCGCTGTGGGCTTGGGAATGAGCAGAAGAGGGTGTGAGGGCCAGAGGCCATCTGTGTTGCTTTTCTCTCTCCCAGTCATTCTAGCCATCTTTGATGTGCACTAATACTTCAGGTTGGCCGTGGATTTGCACTGTCTCTAGGAAGTCTTTGTGATATAGTATAGTGTGGAGTAGGGCGAACACCTAGAATCAAATAATGTTACTATATCTTTAGTTCTTAGTGTAGGTATGGTCCCATTTTAGGAGAACAGAACTGTGTATTCCTTTTTTTTTTTTTTTTTTTTTTTTTTTTTTGAGACAGTCTCACTCTGTCGCCAGGCTGGAGTGCAGTGGCGCGATCTCAGCTCACTGCAACCTCTGACTCCCTGGTTCAAGCGATTCTCCTGCCTCAGCCTCCTGAGTAGCTGGGATTACAGGCATGTGCCACCATGCCAAACTACTTTATGTATTTTTAGTAGAGACGAGGTTTCACCATGTTGGCCAGGATGGTCTCCTGACCTTGTGATCTGCCCACCTCGGCCTCCCAAAGTGGGATTACAGGCGTGAGCCACCGCACCTGGCTCAGAACTACATTTCCTTAACTGTGACTCTTTCCTTTGTGACTGAAAATAAGTATCATTTTTATCCAGTAAATGTTGGCTGAGAATTCGTAAGGTATATGCTTTAAATTGGCTGTTGTAGAACAGGGAGAGAGAACTTGATGAAGAGAAAAATCCTTGGAATCAGTGGTTTATGACTTTTTTTTTTCCTTTTTGATGACTGAACCTTATTATCGCATAGTAGAAATTGGATTTTCTTCCAGAAACTTCTTTAGTACCTCTCATTTGTAGCACTTTTATCAAGAGTGCTAGTATTCAGACATGTAACCTACAAACAAAATGAGAAAGACGTCAGAATAACATCATAATTCAGACTATCCTGAGAACATTTATCTTCTGAATATTTTAAGAAAGAAAATTAAGTGTTAATTATATTGTAGGGTGTTGTCATTTTATACTTCAAGTTCCTGAGAAGAGAATTTGAACAGTTTGCTATTTGGAAATTTTAGCAACCAGCTACCTTGCCTGTGGAACGTTTAAAAAAAAAGGAGAGGGAGTAGATGGTGGTCCATAGGCTGTAACTAGAAACTTTGCCTGTCTTATTTAGCATTTCAAAACAAAAACCATAAACAAACATCTCAGATTCAAAACGGAAAGGAATTTCTGGCAGGGCAGAATGAAACCTGAGACTGCAGAGTCCCAGTCTACAAGAGGTAACTTATTTAGCTTCTTATCCAAAGGCCACAGCAAAACGTTTCACAGCTGTGATTAAACAAAAGGCATCTTTTGTTGGAGAATTGTGATACTTCTTTTTAAGACTGCAAAAGACCTGCCAAATTAAGGCAAAGCTACCTTGAGGATGTTTGACCTGAACTAGACTTTATGAAGTAGTTGGACCACTTCGGGCCTTATGGTGTGAGGAATGTGGGATGCATAGGCTTGGACCCCTCTGTGTGTGTGTTTATAAGTGAGTAGAGAGAGAATATTCCATCGTGTTATCAAATGCAGATCTTGAGAACCTTTTCTCACTTCCCATAGTTGGGAGCTTTGCTTTTTTTGAAAAGTACGGGCTTTTACAGTCTGAGTGAGGAAAAGGGATGGATTTTAGACAATTTTATCTCTGAAAGTCAAAGTAGAAGGAGTTTTAAACAGTTGGAGACAGAATGGGTATACTGTGTGCTTTTCAGAACCACTGAGTTCCTGTATTTCAGGCAGATTTTAAGATTTACTACCACTACCTATCACATAAAAATGAAAGACCAAATAAATTTCTGTATTTTAATCAAGAGTGTGACTGTATTTGTGTATATCCTAGCTCATTTCAGAAAGGGTTTGAGGCTGCCCAGAAAGGTAAATATTACAGAATTCTTGTATGTGATAACACGATGGAGAAAAAAAACAGCCATGACTTTTGAATCCCCTTCATCCCTTAATAGCCCAGTGACTTAAATAAAACCCCTCAACTTCCCTTGGCATCACTTTGCCGTAATTTGTCAAAAGGGAATTAAATAGTTACCTACCTGAAGACAGGGGAACTGAATCAGATGATATCTTAAGGTCCTACTGGTCATAAGATCTATGTTTTTATGACCTAGAAGTGATAGACAGGAGTCAAGTATTACCTTGTGTTTGCAGAGCCAGGGAAGGAAAAAGTGGTAGTGTCTACATGACTGCCAGGTGCTGTAGACAGAAGGGCTTAGAGGAAAAGATCAAGAGTTCCTCCATGGTTATGTTTATCAAGCAGCAGTGGAGACAGCAAAGCATAGTGTTGGGAAGTTAGTGACAGCTTTTAAATGCCTGAAGTCTTTTAAATCATATTCACTGTGGCCTAGTCTGGATTCAGGGTAGAATTCAAACCTCTCTTATGCCTTCGCTGCCTTCCCTTTCTCCATTTTCTTATGTACCTCA
The DNA here is from genome assembly GCF_047675955.1 of Chlorocebus sabaeus. Taxonomy (NCBI): domain Eukaryota; kingdom Metazoa; phylum Chordata; class Mammalia; order Primates; family Cercopithecidae; genus Chlorocebus; species Chlorocebus sabaeus. The sequence goes on from NC_132917.1 coordinate 36,050,709, forward strand.
TGAATTATTAAGACTATGAGGTAGGTAGGTAGGTGACAGAGACTGCAAAGGGAGAAGCTAGAGGGAAGACAGGCCAAAACTTGCCCATATTCACATGCGCATTTCTGCCTCTGACACTAGGAGAGAGTTGAGTAATTGCTGTTCTTCCTAATACTGCAGGCAGCAGCCAAATTCTCCACATTCTTTTACCTTTGCTGCTGTTTTCACTTGCCAGGGAGTTTCCTTAAGGAGCAGACTGAATTTAAAGAAACATAGCAGTAATAGTGCATGAAAGGGGTGGGGGGGGGGGGGGTCACTGGCCAAACGTGGCATGTTGGTGCCTCACGTTGGGAGGATGAAAGGATGATTCCTGCAGAGGGACATGCTGCACACTGCGCAAGCTCCCTCACCTTTGTGTACGGCTGAGCCACTGACCAGGAAGCTCTTTGCTTGTATGTGAGACAGCAAATATTCACTAAATATGTTTCAAGTACAAGCCAACTGTGAAGCTTGGAAAGTTGTCCAGAAACTTCACCCTTCCTTTGCATGTTGTCCAGCGGCAGGGCATTGAGCGAGGTTAGGTAGTATGAACCTGTGGCTCTAAAACTTAAAGTAATAGGCATTATTCGAAAGAATATGATGCCCAGCAGGGCTTCCAGTGTATATTAGCAATCAGCTTGCTTGCCTTGTGGTTATCACATTTTTTGCCAAGAGCAGTCTTTCAGAATGAGGTACTAGTTAATTCCCATTGGGCATTTATTCATTAATAAGTCTGCTGAATGTGAAATATTCCATTTGGGAGTATGTGATATGAGAAAACTCAGCGGCTAATTATTACATAGCTCTCTTCCATGATTCTCACTTTCAGTGCAATTACCTAAACCACCAATTCCTAGCTATGTAAACTTACATACTTTTTAGTTTTCTATAATGTTTTGCTTTTTTTTTTTCACTCCAATCTGTGAAATTGTTAAAGGTTTACTAATACCTGAGTAAACATTTTATGTTACACTATGGCTTCCTCTTTCTTTCCGTTTTAAAAAGATAGTATCAAAAGTTAAATCCCGTTCCAGATCTTACTCGTCTCTCTTCCAGGCTAGATTTCTGGGATGGGGTGGTGTTAATTTACTAACCTGAGCTTTTGACCAAGCTAGGGTCTCCTTTACTCTTCTTTTGGTATGTAAATAGGTCTTTATTTGCTTTTCTTCCAGGTTGGTTGGTGCATATTAGCTTAAGAACTTTTAAACCTTTGTGGCCGTAATGAGAATCTGCATGCCAGGGTTCCAGCATTTCTCTACAAAGCAGCCCGTGAATGCATGTGTGTTTGCTGTAGTGAGGGGTCTATGTTAGAAGGTCAGTTAGAGACCCCACTTGCCCACACCTGTGTGCTGTGGTTCGGCCCTCCTTCTCTGATGGATCCCTACCACAGCCCAGTGCCTGCTGGATCTCAAGTGTCCTGAAAGCCATTGGAAAGATGCTTTCCAGCAATCTTAACATTTGCCTCCATGTTCTTCCTAGCAAGGATGGGTGCACACAGCTTTCCAGCTACTGGTCAACCAGCCATTGGCAGAAGGTGCTGCAAGAGTCAATTCCTCTTTGAGGATCCCTTCCTATAACAGTGTCTGCACTAACCACAAAAAGTTCTGTGGAAATGTTTGCAGGGGGAGCTTTTGACCTGCAAATATTTCTTCAGAACTTTTTGCCATATGAGAACCTATGAAATGTTATATGTAATATAAGTTGGAAATGCTGCCATATAGGAACATTCGAGAAGATGATAAATGTGAGAAAAGTGATAAAAGTTTATACAACGAGGATCTGTACAAGGTTGTGGTAGATTTGCTGACCTAAAAAGATGTACCCAGGGTAGTAAACTGTTTCTGTAGTGTCAGCCACTGGGCCCCTGAGTGGGAATACTCTTTGAGAGACAGGAAGCTAATTCCTTCTTTGAATGTGTAGTTAACTTTGTGCCATTGGATGTAGGGTGTGCGCGTGCATGTATGTTTTTTCAGTTGCTGAAGGCACAACACAAAGAATACTGTGCATTTTATTATAGATGTGCTAGAAACAACGCCCCAGCTTGAAGCAAGTTGACTGTAGTATCTACTCTGTAGATCAGCAAACTGAAAATGACTTCTTAATAAAAGGCTGCACATTGTTTTACTTCTTGCATTTGAAAAAACAGTTCTAATTAAGATGCTTTGGGTTTTAAACTGCCTGTTAATTGGGATATCTGTAAGTAGGCAAGTAGAGCTTCTGAATATTGCTGACTTCTTTCTTGGTGATTGGGACAAAAGTGGTTTTTTTGGATTTCTTTTTTTTTTTTTGGTTTTTTGTTGTTGTTGTTTTTTTAATAGTAGGCCATCATTAAACAGTTTTGACCTTACGCAGAAACTTTAGATGTGACAGCAGAAGGAAACAGCAGAAATTTAGAGTGAGAAATGGAAGACCTCTGTAGGGAAATAAGTAAAATAAAAGAAGCTAGAGGTGTTTTTTGTTGGCAGTAGATGAAATTATTTTGAAACACTGCCCTGGGAAAAGGTGAGCCCTCAGCAACCAAGTTTATTGACTATCTATTCAGGAAATTGTATTAGATGCTTTGGAAAAAGAAAGGAAAACAAAAGACTTTCTGCCAACTGAGGGCTGGAAAACTTGAGGGAGATAAAGTGTTTACATGCTTTAATAACATAAAGCATGTCCAAAAGAAATACATAATTACAGCTGTGTTTGGCACTGAAAATAATCCAGGTATTATATTTTTTAAATTGTGTGTGAATATGTAAGCGAATGCCCTTGAGTCAGAAATGCTTGGGCGATAATATTTCTTGAGAGAATGGAAAAGTAGATGGTATTAGGAGCTAGAAAGAGAGAGAAGGGATAAAGGATGACCACTAATTAAGAAGGAACAGTGATCTTTTTTTCTTTAGAGGGGACATATTTCAAATGCATAGTTATTCCACCTCTACCTCTTTTTTTTTTTTTTTTTTTTTTTTTTTTTTGAGACGGAGTCTCGCTCTGTCGCCCAGGCTGGAGTGCAGTGGCCGGATCTCAGCTCACTGCAAGCTCCAATCTTAGTATAATAAGCATTTAACTTCCCATAGGACCGTAGTAGTCTGCATGTTATTACTAAAAGCCCACAGGTAAGGGAAAATTAGACCCCTAAAGACCTGACCATCTTGCTCCTAAAGTTTTAGGTTTTCCAACTTTATTTCCAGTTTATCTTGGACAAAGACCCTTTGAGAGCTCAGAAAATTAGGAGATGTGGTCAACACATTCTTCTTAATATCTAGTGCAACCAAAGACTTGGTAAGGCCAGCAACTGGAAAATGGGCGTGGTGTCGGGTTTCAGACTCCCCCATAGTTGTCTTCACGTCCTTTAAAATGTGTTTGCATCCCTCAAGCCCTACCACTTTATGCTCTTTCCTTTGTGAAGCCTTCCTGCCCTGCCCAGGAAAAAGTAATGCCATCCCCCATCCCCCAGTGACCGTAAATAGCACTTTCTCCTTCCCCTGTTATAGCACTTTTCATACTGTGTTAGAGTTCACATTTCTGTCTCTCTGCCTCATTGTGATCTATTTGAGTGCCAGGATTGTGTGTTATTCTAGTGCTTGGCACACAGGAAGAACTCAATGAGCATTTGTTGACTAAATCTAGAGTCAAGGTCATCCAAGATATTATACAAAAACTGTTTCATCGAATCGTTTGGTCTGCACTGTGGAAACTGAAACGAATGGCACTCCCCATTAAGAGAATCCCAGTGAGAAGCCGTAGCATTGCAGGTGAAGCTCAAACTGGTTAACTTTGCTCATGCCCATCAGTCTTAGAATTTTTTGTGGTGTTTCCATGATGAGTTAGTTTCAGCTGTATTTTTTTGGTGAATATTTAAAGATAATTTTTATTTGTGTGGGCTTTTCTTCTTGTCAGTTTGTCATAAAGGTGTCATCTTTCATTCACTAAGCCCTCATCAGCTTGTAAGAATTTTCCTTGTGGGTGGTTGCTTGTAACCTTCTCTTGACTGCCAGGGATCTGATGTACTAAACAGTTGAAATACTGTGGTGATCAACTGCTTGTAAACAATAACTGATAAATTGGTTATAAATTACTTTATCAACACACTTCAGATGACCATATCATCATGACTTGGTGATGGCAAAATAGACTTCTGGATTCTCAGCAAATCCAGGAATGTGTCTTAATAAACATTTATGTTGATTAATCAGGAGGGTGTTTGCTTTAAGAAACATATATTGAATGTTCAATATGTGAGTGCCAAGTGCAGTATGATGCAACCTGTTTACCGCTTCAGGTGATCTTCAGATATCCTAAGGAATTTTTAACTGTACAGCTTCTTTGGGGAAGGAAATCCGAAGCCAACAACTTGAGGGTGGAAGTGTGTGACTGTGAATAATTAAAATGCCTCACAATAGTTCGAGCAGGAATTCCATAGGAATGCACTTTAAGGCATTTAGGAAAGCAAAATTCCGTTTGGATTTACTCCAAACCCTATGACTTCAGAGACAGGAATTTTTGATGACTAGTGGCTGGAGCCCCAACTTGTTAGTTAGGAATTCCACATTCAGTGTGGAATTGTTTTTTCTGTAGCACTAGTTATAAGTTCTTTGTTTGTTTTTCTAAAGGTTTTAAGGAGGTTTACAAATTAAGATGGAATAAGACATTAGAAACTTAAGGATACAGAGCAAATTAAAACCTTGATACATTTGGTGCTAAACTTTTCAACTGCTAAAGATAGAGAGTTTTGGCCAAGATAAAATATAGAGAGAGTCAAAGACACATGCAGAATTCTCTTGGATATAAGCTCAGGTACCTGTGCCATTTTATCACTTTAGTCAATGTGCCCATTTTCTTAGGCCAGGTTTAATTTTCTGCTGCAGCATGGCCTTTCAGCTTTCCCGAGTTTACAATGCCCATCTCATACCACATGGAAATTGTTGATAATGTTAGTGTATGGTTGGTGGCTTTCCCAGTAGCCCACTTCAGATCCTTTTATTGATCATCACCAGTTACAAAAGTTTTAGGAAAGGGAAGGAGAGAAGCTGGAACTGATGGCTAAGTACAGTTAATAGCTGTAGAGCTCTGGTTGTCCATCATGAACAGTGGCAATGAACAGTGAAGATTTAAGCAGGGTTATTTTTTGAGGGTCCGCTGATTTTCCTATAACTCTTTAAAAATATTTTTAAAACTTTTATATGGCTTCGTTACTATTGAAAGCTTAAAAATCTGTTCCTAGACTTTCTGGGCAGGTATGTTCTCTTTTGAGTGTTGCCTTCTCTAAGACTTTATCAGCAGCAGGAGTATTTGAGCCAATGGCAAATGCTGCCAGAATGAGAAGTGTGTGTGTTTCTCAAAACTCGTGATCTCACAGTTAAATCGAGGGTGTAGGTAAAGGACCCAGAACTGTTCTTGCGGGTGGAATAGCACACTTATCCTCAGACTTTAGTAGAGTAAATGAATGGAGGCTGAGGACTGGGGAACACTCTTGAAGGAGGGAGTGCCCATCAGCCGGTAAGCCAAAGTAAACAGTTCTTGTAACTGAAAAATAGACTTCCTGGAAGGAGAGAACCGGAGAAGTGGGTGTGAAGTGCAACCAGCAAGTACCGTTTTCAGTGATACAGACAACTGGGTTAACCTGAGTCCTGACAAGAACCTCTCAGAGCTATTTGGGGAAATCAGTTGCTTGAACCAGCCTTTGACTGGCCTGTCGTGCCTACAGCTGTACCTAAAGATGGCACTTGGGGAGAAAAGGTCACGTTTGTGATAGAGAAAGCAAACCGATGGGGCATTTTGAGAGGTAGAAATGAAGTCATCAGTAGCGGAGCCGGTGGACCAGCGGAATGGCCATATGGGAAGGTATCCCTGAGCCTGTATGTATGGAAATGCAGGCATCCTTCTCTGTCAGTCTTTTGTCACAGTGAGAAAATGTCATTACAGTGGACAGCTGTGCACACGTTGGAGATTAGGTGATGTGTGCACATACTGGTGCATGTGCATCCATGTATACAACATGCACACCTGCAAAAAGGATGGCTCACAGGGTCATGTGCATGTCCTGATAGTCTATTATGTCCGTTCTTCTATGAAAGGAGTGTGTTTTTCTAACTGAAGCTGTTAGGTTCTGTTAATTCCAACAGAAAAAAAAAAAAAAAAAATCTGCCTCTGGCCATCATTTGTTAATTTACATAGATTGGATACTTGTTGTCGGTCTCCTAAGTGGCTTACATAAAGCTGTGGGCGTCTTTTCCTGTGTCTTCTCTTCTGCAGTTCCTAAGGTACCTACCAGGTTTATATTGCTGATGTCCTACCCATGCTGTGTGTCAAGAAAGGTAGACTATCAAAAAGTATCGATGCAGATATTCCTTAGAAGTTTTCATGCCCAAAGATTCTCAGAGCTTAGTTGCATGAGGAAAGGGGCCTTGCCTTGTAAAAAGAGACAGAAACCCCTTGTTAAAGGGGTCACTCAGAAAAAGGTATTATCTAAATTCCCTCTTGGTAGTTTTATTTCTTGAATGTATTCCCCATCACTAGCTATGTGTGCTGGAGCCAATTGTTGGACCCACGGCCATCCTTCAAAGAATACTACTCTAAAGGGAACATAACTTTACTAGACAGTTTGGGAAATAGAAGAAACAATTATCTAAAATGCTCTTGTTCCAAACACAAAAACTAGCTTCATGTTTTTATATATAACCCTGCGTAGTCTTACTCTGTAGACATCCTTTTTCCCCCTACACATCTTGTGTCATGTTTTTTTTCCCCCACCTAACATCTATCAAATACATTGTCCTATGTTGCTACCTTGTCTTCATTATTATGATTTGTCAAGTAATTGGGTTGTACTGACTGCAGTGTTACTCCTCATTTCCTTTCCCCTTTTCTTTTCCATACTACTTAAAAAGTAAGAAAGGAAAAAAAAATTCTGTCGAAGAGAAAATTCTTGTGTAGTTGTAGTGGAATTTATTTTCCTGAGTGCCTGGGCGTGCTCCAGATAGCTGTGATTGTGTCATCTCTTTCTTACTAAGCATCTGACCACTCACCACCTGTGCATCTGATCCCTGTAGGCTCATGGCATGAGGGCTGTGGCTCTTGATGTTTTTGTTTGATGTACTTAGTGTCACCAGAACTGCATTGACTCTAAGAGTATGGAAGCTTTGTAAAGTTAACTAACGATTTGTAGGTTTTGTGCAAGTAGCCAGCTCTCTAGGTAGAGACATTTTAATTCTGTTGCTTTTTTTTGGGGGGGTAGCATTATTATTGGAATGCAAATGTTTGCTTAGTATGAAAAATTGATATAATTAACTAAGTTCTAAATGGGGACTAGATATTAACTTCAAAATGAATTTGTAACTTGTATGCTTTGCATATGCCATATGCTGTTGTTTCCAAGGATTAAAAGCAGTTTTCCACTTCCACCATCTTATAAATTAAAACCAAAGGCGTAGATGTTATCCAACAAGGCACCTACAAAATTTGAAAAAAACTCTCTGTCATTATCAGGATTAAGTTTGTTGAAATTCTATCAGGAAAATAGACTTTTTCTCGTATTATTATTATTATTGACCCATATAATGCAACTCATACTGGTTTCATGTTCAGAAGGTATATAGTATCTGTTGTAATATTTCAGATTAATTTCTGCAATCTTTGTTTAAAAATACAAATCCTCAAAACAAATTGTATAAACAGTATACAAAATCAAATCACCAGGCTTCAAATATATTTTATATAAACATTAAGTGCTCTTTGGATTAGCAAAAGGAAGACAAACATTTTGATTACCTCTTTAATACTCAATTTTTGTTTCTGAATTACTAATCTTTGAAGATATAATTAGTGTGGGATACATACCAATCAACATAGTCCAGAAAACACTGAACCTTGGAAAGAGTACCTATTTAGAGTACCTTAGTACTTTCTAAGCCACAGTATGTGGCTAAGTGATTAATATGCACTATTACACTTTCATAAATACTTTTCAGACAAACATTGACTTAAGGGAGCATACTTTGTACTGAAAAACTAATTCGAAGGTGAAATCACATCACATTTAACAGTTTAACCTTGTGTATTTGTAGAATTTTAGTTAGATCATAGGATAATGACATTAGCTAAAGTCAGCAAGCATGTAAAATAAACATTTTGAAGTTTAATCGTTATTTATGTTCTACAATAATAAGTATATGGCGCCTACCATAACCACCACTACCAAAATGTGTATGCTGAAATTGTGTCTCCAGGATAAATAAAGAGGTGTAAGGCAAGCTGACATCCATTAGAAAAAAGGTTTAGAAAGGGAGAGAGGGCCTGGACTTTCCTAAGCTTCACCCCAACATAGGGCCTACAGCTCCTATTGGAACCAATTTGTAAAACTTCAAGGTGGGAATCAATAGATAGTCTCCAGTATTATATAGTTCCTCTTTAATCAGTTGATCTTTCTTATCAACCAAAGCTTCAGGTGGTTTTTATTTTTATTTATTGCCAAAAGCTTCTTACCAATGTGATTAGAAATGTTTAAATTCGTTTATAATGAAATGGATTTGTATCTTCCTTGCTCGACAGTAGATAGTGAAGCCTCCGTGACCTGTGTAAGCTGCAGGTTGAGGCGAATGTGTAAACAGTAGGCGAGCGTTCATACAGTGTCCCTGGACTGCATTTCCTTGCTTACAGAGCCTCGGAGCTGGGCCAGCTCGCATGAGCGGGAGGAGGAGAGGCTCAGTTTTGAGAGCCCTGGGTTTATTTCTGGCTGTAGGGATATGGAATGTGGGAGAAGGTGTAAATATGGTTTGAGGGAGGTCGTAGACTTGGAGGTGCTTGCCAGGGGTAAATGCTGGATGGATTTGTTTATGGATGGATTTGATTATAGCTGCTTCACACTTTTACCTCTGGAGTTGGTGTTTCCAAGGAATGATGCTCATTGTCTGGATCTCCTTTAGTGGGTATCTCAGAATTCTTTGCTGCACCAACCACAACAGTTCTCTTCCCTTTCTTTTGGTGTTTGTATTCAAATGCCTGACATCCTGACCTACTGTGAGGGATTTTTAAAATACTGAACACCAAGCTTCTTGGGAAAAGACAGGTATGTAAATACTACAAGCGTGTAGCATTTGGGGGATGGAGTTGTGGGATTTTGGAGTTTGTGACCCCCATGTGTCTGTGTATCACTCTCTCTAATGTAGAGAGACAGAACAGCAGTTCCTCAGCCCTGTCTTTTGTCTCTTCATGGGTTGGTCACTGATTTCCCCTTTCAGGGTCTGAATCCCTTTCCCTTGCCTCCCCCCATGTGGGTTCCGGAAGGCCCACATGCAACAGCTGCCCTTGGTCAACCCCCAGCCCTGCACACAGGTGTTTTCTGCTGTTTGGAGCTCAGGGGCACTGTCTAGCTAGCTGATGACAGCTCACTGGTGGCACTAGTCTCACTCCAGTGCTGGCTCTGCCCCTTTGGCCCTGTTGCTTCCTCCTTGGAGGATGAGTCACCCCAGTTTTGGGGCATGTTACCCCCCTGTATGACTAGCAGACATTGCATCTACTTGCCAAGGAGTGTTAGGCATACAGTCTCAACCTTTCCAGTAGAAATGACTTCCTCTGAAATTTAGATGATAAATTCCATAGGGAGAAATCGTGTTTTATTAATGAGAGACAAAATTGTGTACTAGTGGGAGTTCAGGCTCAGAAGCCAGTGCATAGTCCAGCCTGGAGACTTGCATGGTGTGTTACCCTGGCCAACCGCTCCCCAACCTCTGTTCATGATTTCCATCTGTAAAATGGGAATAGCAATAGTATCCATTTATTTTGGGTGGTTATGAGGAATACTTAATTCATTCATGTAAAGCACTTGAATAGTGTCTTGTATACAGTAAGGACACAGTTAATGTACATTGTCATTGTATCTTTGTACCTCAACATCTAACACGATGGTTTATACATAGCACATACTCATTAATGTTTTGTTGAGTAAATGTAATATTCAGAAGGTGGGAAAGTGATTTCCTCTTCTCTTACCATAAACTAAGAGTAATATTTGGTTGAAATAAAGCATCATAGGCCTGAAGACATTTACTCCCTAGCTGCTGGCAGGGGAGTAGAATGTTCCAAATTCTATGGTGATAACTGGGTGCCTGTGATTTGTTAGTCATACCTAACAAACTCAGTCTCTCAGGTGTTTCAGTGATATTTACTGGCTCCCAAGGTAATTTTGAAAGGCCAAAGCCATCAAGTGATTTGTTTTCAGTAAGCATTATTATTGGGATATTTCAGACTCCAACATGTGCAGTGGACATATTAACGAGAATTCACCCTTTCTAAACTTAGGGGCTTACTCTGCATTACAACTTATGTTTGCTTTTAAGGTGATGGATGGATAGATAGATGCTCTATAATTGAATAGCCTACTGGGCTTCTGTGTAGTCTATTCTAGCACAGCACTGTGTAAGTAGCAGGTGTTCAGTTAATGTATTTTAAATCAATGAGTAATTGATGGGATATTTTTCTTCACATTACATCACATTGAAGGTGTTTGTGAGGAAGTTTTGTTCATGATTTTCCTCCTAGGCAAGCGTCACCTAACATGTTTCTCTCTAGCTGTGGGGTATTGAATTTGAGGCTGCTCTCAGCATTATTGCTCATCTCAAAGAGGAACAAATGGTCCCCCAAATGGTCCATATGCGACAGTGGGGGAAGGAGTGCCACCACTCATTTTGAGGTGCCTGGGCCATACTCTGGATGAAGCACACAGCTCTTAACAGAAGGAGGTAAGTCATTTTTTTTTTAAGTGAAGAAAGTTAATTAAAAAGTTTATGCTGATGCCATTTCAGATGGCAAAGACTAAAGGGTATATGTCTTTGTGATCTCTTGATGGGGACTGCTATCCTAAAAATAAGAGATTTTGATCCAGAGATTGGATTGTTCCTGGTGTGGCAACAGTCCTCTGACCTCAGTCATTTTCAAAGTCTAATGTCTTTTTGGCTAACAAAAGACATCAAGCTAGAGATTCAAATTTGCAGAAGACAGTTTTGTTTTTTGTTTTTTTGTTTTTTGTTTTGTTGTTTTTTTTGAGATGGAGTCTCACTCTGTCACCCAGGCTGGAGTGCAAGTGATCATATCTACAAAGGTGACAAGAACATGAACCTGAAGTCCTGTTATCAGCATTTTATAAGTGCTTCTTCTCATTCTGAAAATATTTATTGATTTTAAAAATGAATTCTGTAACAGGATAGCAACAGTAGTAAAATCCTTTTTATGGAGAAATTTAGAGCTTTCAGCTAACATACACACATACTCATTCAAACAAAACAGCTTGTCTTGTTTTAAAGAAATACTTCCGTTGTCCATTGTACAAATTTTAATAACTTTTCTTTCCTTTTTTTAGGTCTCTGTGTTTCAGATTTTTGTAACTGCGAAATCCCTGCCTTGTATTCAACTTGAAATAAATTTATCAGTGCAAATGAGTACACTGTGGTTCTTGTGTGGAAAAATTATGCAGGTGGTTTGAAGGATTCATCATTTTATTAAAAGACTAGAAGAATGTACAAATGCTTTCCTTCTTTCTCATGTTTTTCTCACCCAAACTGAAGTGGTCCATTTAAAATGTGATCTTCATAAAAGGAAGAGCTGTCAGAGGACATCTGATTTATGAGCCATCTGATTTGCTTCTGCTGTAGTTCTGCTTCTGCTGGGGTATGAAAATCAGGCACTTTTATTTCAGCCCTGACAACAGTACAGCCTTCCCAAAGTATAAGAAGTGTAGCACGCAGAGGTAATATGCAGTCTTCTGAACAGAGCACTGAACTGGTTTTTAATGAAGGGTAGTATGTACTTGGGGTTCAAACTCTAGTTAATTCCAGAAAACATATTCTCTCACTAATGTTGGGTCTTAGTAAATGAGTATTCTGTGTTGAATCCTTGCTTGAGAGGAAGGAGGTCATAATTGGTCAGGGATTCTATTTCTTTTTTTTTTTTTTTAGAAAAGCAATTGCTTAGAATGAAATGAATCTGTATCAGGGTATCTTTTTGTAGGATCATATTAATCATCTTACCCACAAACTTACTCTGTGGTCAAACTTTAGTCATAAGGATTTATTAAAAGCAATGATTTGGTTTAAAAAAAGAAAAAATATGTGTATGGGAGGAATGTAGACATTTAGTTGAAGTACAGTTGATAGACTTTGACCACTCAGGGATATTTTCTTCATGGACTGTCTTACAGAGGCAGAACCTAACCGCACATGCTTCTTATGACTCTGATGCATGAATGGCAGCCCTAAGTGGGCTCCTCTTCACTTATTCCTTCTCCCCAATCTCTCCAGCACTGTTTTCCATTTCCTTCCCTTCCAGAGTCTGCGCTTATCAGTCCGGTACTCCTGTCCTCAGAGTGCCAGGCCAGCCAGGCCAGCTCCACATCCTCCTCCACAAGACCAAGCTGAAGTCTGCCGGTTCATCTGTTGATGTTACACAGTTTGAGCTCAAGCTCCTTATTCCTTGCCGGCTTCCCTTTTTTGAGTTCCACTGGAGTGGTACTCTTGTGTCAGAGGGATTCAGCACTGCCCACTGTGTCATGGCACTCTAAGCTGCTCCCCTTGGGTTCAGATGAGGCCAGAGTTGTCCAGTCCCATCATGCTGCAGCCCTAAGCTCCAGAGGGTGACCTGGATCGGATGCGCATCCTGGAGCTTAATTTCATAAGCCTTGGGGGCCTGCAAGCAGGAGGATTTGGAAACCCTTGAGAGGCCAGGTCCTGTGGGTTTGAGCCCAGACTCTACAGAGTTAAAACCTACAGGACAAATAAATCAAAAGAAGGACATAAAGAACGTTTGGGAGACACTGAGTCTGCAAGGCAAATAAATCCAGTATTGCAAGGGGAGGATTTTGTTTTGGGAGGTTGAAGTTTTGTTTGCCCTCCGAATGAAGGTGGTATTTCTATTCGTTAGCCAAAAAGACATCAGACTTTGAAAATAACTGAGATCAGAGCACTGTTGCCACACCAGGAATCAGAACTGTGGCATTGGAAGTTTCTTCAGAAAAGCACCTTTAGGCCAGCCTAATTTTACAGATTAAGGAACTGAGACCCATAAAAGTTTGTCATGTTCTCTTATTTAAAAAAAAAATTTCGACCATGTGTGCGGTTATGGCCTCTCTTTCCTGCCTAACCCAAAGAGGTCAAGGAGCTTTCTCTTGCCCACTCTGGAGGGAACTCCTGGGGCCCCCCGCTGCTCTCCCTGCCCCATGACTTTGTCCCAGAATACATAACAGTGGGCTGGATCAGCCTCTGCTGAACTTTTCCCTGCCAGCCTCCCTGCCCGCCTTCTTGCCCCCGCCCCTACCCCCCACACAGGAATCTAGAGCCCTCCCAGTGATGGTGTGAAGCCACTGGAATGTGGCATTCTGACCCCTGGCAGTTGAGTGTCCTGGATGGACCTGGCCTGGGAAACAGGAAGGACTCGGGGGAGGGGGAAGGAGTGCCCCATGGCCTTGAGGTGGGATGGAGGGAAAGGAAATGCTGCCCAGTGCGGCCCCACAGGCAGCTCCCGCTAGACTCCCACGCTGGGGGCGGGGCTGGCAGGGCAGGGAGCCGGTAGGTTTCCTCAGACCAGGCCTGTGGCCGGGGACCTCTGGCAGAGCCAGGCTCAGGAAGGTGAGCTGCCAGAGCAGTTGGGGTGAAGAGGAAAGGATGTGAGGGGAAGGAGGAGGAGCAGGCCAGAATGCAGAGGAAATTGTAGTAGGAGAGGACAAAGGTGATGGATGAGAGAAGGAATGTCCAGTAACTGTGTGAACTAGACGCACTTCTCACTTCAGAAACCAAGTATGTTAGCAGGAAAGACCCTCCTAAAGAAAATTCCAGCCAGGTGCAGTGGCTCGTGCCTGTAATCCCAGCTACTCAGGAGACTGAGGTGGGAGAATTGCCTGAACCCAGGAGGCAGAGGTTGCAGTGAGCCTAGATTGCGCCACTGCACTCCAGCCTGTATGATAGAGTGAGACTCCATCTCAAAAAAAACCTTCTGTGCCATTTTTATTTTAGAGTAAAGCACACCCCGTTTGGAAACCCCAGTGCTTTTTAACATGCTCAGCTTTGGCAAAGATAGAGTCACTGGGGTTAGTGAAAGGGGTGGGTGCACATGCAAGTGTGAGGCCAACTGTTACTCACCTGTCCCTTTCTGTTTTCTGTCATTGGTGGACCCATCTGGACCATGCTTGGGTCTGTTACCTCCCTCGAAGAGGTTTTCAAAAAAACCTGAGGACAAGCCTCAGGGTGATGATATGCCCAGCAGCTCCTTGCTCCTCTCCAGGATTAGGGAACTTTGTATCCTCAGCTTCCTCCCAATTAAAGCCTTTGGCAGAATCAGGATGCAGAACCAGGGCCTGGAACCGCCTCAGCAAACCCTTGTGGAACCACTAGCAGGTCATTGCTGTTTCCAAACTGCGCGTGTTGGCAAGCTAGCTTTTCGTTGGGGATGTTTAAAATTAAATTCCATGCTCGTGGGGAAGGAATAGAAACTATAGGCAGAGTCTGTTTCTGAAACACCTGTTTTAAGTGGAGAGCGATCCTAACTGCTGCCATACCTGAAGGGCTTGTGTTTTCTGTGCAGCTGGAATCTCTCTGTGCTGAGTAAATTAACTTCTGTGCCCAGGGTAGTCTTGAATGATAATTAGTGCTCCGTGGCCATGCCGCACATCCTGTCTGAAGCAAGGGTGGTAATGTCCTTTCCTCTCTTCTCACAGGACATTATATGAAATCATAGGAATAGCGGCCCTGGTGCTAAGTAGAAATATCATGGTTATGGCACTAATTTATTGGGCCTACCAGCCCAGGTGTGCAGCACCCCTTTCCTTCAGCCGGTTGATAAGAAAGACACCAGGTGAGGCCCATTGTGATGCTGCAGGCAGTGTTACAGCTACGTCGGCCTGTGTCTCCCGGCTTAAGGGGTGCATCTTTTGGTCTGCCTTGAGAACCTCCAGTCTTCCATAAATTGGAAGTTCAAAACAATGGAATTAACAATGGAAAGAACAAGCACGTACACATAAGTTTAAAGCTGTGCATCTCTGTATATTCTAATCCTTTGAAACTTGGTGATCATTATTGTTCGTTACATAGGATATGGATTTGATCAAAGCATCCTTTGGGAATTATCTGCGTTTGGTATTTCTTTTTATATCCTAAAAACTGTTAGAGGTATTTCCACAAATTGTGAGCTTTGTCATTTGGATATTTTTTTTGAGACTTCTTTTCCACTCTAAACGCCAACTTTAAATAGAATAACATGACAGAATCATGGTCTTGAAAAATCCACATACTTAACTGCATATGGGAATACATATTGCTGTACCATATGGAAAAAGGACTGAGTGATGCATACCTGTTTTATTTACATTTTCTTTTGGAAGCAAGTTATTTTCTACATGTGTATGTTTATACCTATGTGTGTTCTAATTTGAAATGTAGAAATCTGTAAAAAATTTTTCGTTAACTTTGACACTGCTGTGTTTTAAAATATCTGAAAGTTACCTGTTTCCTAGTCCTTGGAAGGCTTGAATTATTATAAAGTTTATTTATTTGCATCTCAGCCATTCCCAAAAGATTTTAAATGTGAATGCAGAAGTAGCAAATAAACAAACCTGAAACTTTGATACCTACAGAACATTTTTAGAGCTGCTTCTTTTTTTCCATGCAGTGTTGTTAGTAGAGAATAGTATTAGTTACCTCATAGAGCAGTCACTTACTCAGGTTTACCGTTCATTTACTTCAGCAAGTGGATATTGGGGCCTGCTGTGTGTTCAGCACAGAGTGAGTGTAGAAAAGAGAGAAGCAGTTTCTGCTCCCAAGAAGCTCAGCAATGCCTTAGAATAAGGGAAGTTCTGGGGGTGGGTGTGCCAGAAAGAGAGAGGGATGGGTGGGAAAAAATTGAAAATCAGACTTCTTTGAAGAAAAGATATTTAAGCAGGGCACAGTACGGTAGTAGCACCTTTCTAGGTAGACAGGAGGAAATAAAACTGTTCCTAAGCAGAGCAGTGGGATCCGTAAAGGCCCATTGGAGTGAACGTGCATAGCATACTCAGGAAATCAGCTGATTGAGTAAATATTTATGGAGGCTCTACTATGTGCTGAGCCCTCTTCCAGGTGCAGAAGATACAGCAGTGAACAAGACAAAAATTCCTACCAACTGGAGCTTTCTGATAGAATCAGCCAAATTGGTAAGGAAAAGATACAGCATACAAGAGGAGAGAAGTGCTATGGAGAACAATAAAGCTGAGAAAGGGGACAGAGGCGGCCACAGTAGTGTCTTGTTTGCAGTTTTAATGGTCTGGCAAAGTCTTGCTGGAAGTTGAGTTTGATTGAAGACCTGAAGGTGTGCTGGAGTGAACCATGCGCGCACCTGGAGTAGGATGTTCCAGAGAGAGGGAACACAAGTGCCAAAGCCTTGAGGCCGCAGTAGCTGGGGAGGGGAAGAGCAGATGTCTGCACAGTGGGAGGTAACTGGAAGGTCAGCTAGGGCTAGGCACAGGCCTAATTTATCAGTGTGAGGACTTGACCCTGTGGTCAGGAGAGTGCCATCATAGATTTATAGATACGGCTTGTGCTGTCATCTCTGGGACCTCCGAAGTGAGGACCCAGTGACTTAGAGCTGGGTGTCTGTTAGGTATAGAGGTAAGATGCTACACAAAGGAAACTCCAGTTTTGTAAGAAATGTGTAAATATGTTTTTCAAACATGTTCTTAAGACTTTTTAATGTTTCTGTGTTCTTGTTATAGTTGTCTAGTTTATTTCCCATGAATGTTAGGGATCAGATCGCTGCTGTGTAAATCATAGTCCACCCAAGGTGTTCATATTCATTTCTTGGTATGGCCTAAGGCAAGAGTCCTGCTTTTCATTGTCCCCTAATTTATATTTGCTTCTTTCTGAAGAGTTTTAAAATGGATTTCAAGGACTTGATGCCTTTAAAATCAGTGGATCAGTCCCTGTGAGGTTTCTTAATAGGCCACAGTTGTCTCTCTGATTCTTATTTCTAATTTATAGCACTATTGTCCACCTAAACATGCATTAACCGTGTGGATCTTAATGATGTTTTAAGAAAAAAGGTTTTGACATACATGCCAGACTTTCACTTAAGATGAAACTGGGCAACTAGGAAATGGTATGCCGTACGTATGAAGCAACGTTCATTGAATATTGCTGGCAAATTTAGTTTTGTTGCTGGGATGACCAGATTCTTGGACTGTGTAGTAGGAATAAATAAAACCAAACAGAATCTTGTTTCACCAAAAAAAAAAAAAAAAAAAAAAAAAAACAAAAAACAAAGGTTTGGGTTTTTAGGCAAGATATTTAGGGAAGATATTTCTTTGTAGACCAGTATTAGAGTTAATGGCAAGGATTAGTAATATAATTGTTGGAATTTATATCACTCTTTCATTTATCTTCCACTTGGTTTATTTTGAAGACTTCAGATAAATTATTAAGGTAAAGTACACAGCAGTGCTGAAGTTGATTTGTAAAAATATCCCTTGCAAAAATGATTGCTTGCTGATTTCACAAAGTTATTATCCTGAAAAGATTCCTTATTGCTACTTCCAGATCATTACACCTTTTAAAAACTATTATTTGCTTTTCAGGAGTATTGCTGTATAGGAAGGTCTTAGCAAAGAACCTCTGTTTTCCTGGATGATAGATTAGTTGACATCATGTTTCTATTGGTGGGTTTTCTGTTCTGGTGGCTCCAGAGGTGCTTCTGCAACTCTGTTTGTCTTGGCTGCAAGGTGTCATAGAGGGGCCTCTGCTTGTCCTTGTGGTTCAGGGACCATCAGCAGGGGTCTCCAGGCCATATTACTGGAGATGGACCTCACCAGAGTGAGATAGGAGAATTAGTGGTGTTCCTGCCTTTCTTTTCCCTGATGCTCAGGTCTTCTAGATTGACATGAACTTGAAATTTTGCCCAGCCTTTGACTACCTCACTTTCCTGTTTCTTCAGCCCCTCATGTCCGCTGCTGGGTGACAGCCTATATGGGATTCAGACCTAGGTTACTCAGCTTCCCTCCTTAGTAAAACTGATTAATCCGTGGAGAGTGCTTATTCCAGTCTCTGGCACATAGAAAGTGCTCTGTGAGTGTTAGCCGTTATCAGATTAGTCTTAGAGGGTGAAATGTGCTTTATTATCTGTGCTACCTCTTCACCTAGTATAATGAAAAATGTGTATCCTTCAAAGTGCTTATTTTCAGAGCACCATATTTAATTGTTAGAAGGTCTGGTCACATTTCTTTTCACTCTAGTGGTTCATACTTTTGGATGTGTGCAATTCCCATACCTAGTCTTCTGGTTTACTCTTGGTGATTTGACTAACAGATTTTAGGTTAGAGCATCCATTAATATTTATAAAATGGTACTGTGCATTATTCATGTCCTCAAGTCACATTCTGGCAAGAAGCATTAACGTGTGTCACATTATCTAATTATTGTCATAATATACAGAAGTGGCAGAAAGGGAGATTAAAAGTTTATTATTTAAGTTGTTATTTATTTAACATGGTTGAGGCATATTCATTCACTCATTCGACATGCCATAAATATTGATTTGTGGAAGTGTTGCTTAATATAGTATTGAGGTTAAAAGAAAACTTGAATTAACATTAATATTTCACAAGTAGGAAGACTGAGATCCAAAGATGTTTCTCTGTTATTTCTAAATAATTGACTTTTCTTCCTCTGCCAACAAAGTTACTTTCCAGAAAAAGTTTGCCGCTCAAAGATTCACATTGCTTTGATTAAATTCATGTGCTTGTCCTCCCTATCCCTAATTATTCCTTCTGCAGGTATTTATTTTGCTAAGCTACTATTTGCTAAGCCATATGATAGTTCAGTGATGAAGAGTAAAAAGTAGATCCTTAGTTTCAAAGAACCCACTTCTGGTAAAGGAGATTAGATGAACAATTTCATCGTGCTGCTGTAAGTGAAGTAATTTTAATAGATATGCAGTAGAAGTCCTACATTGGAAATCATATTTAATTCAGTCCCTATAGAGTGGGGAAATCTAAAGAAAGTATTAACCACTGAGGAGGAGTTTCCAGTGCAGATGAAGAGAAGTAACTTTCTAGTTAGAGAGAACAGCCATGAATGTCATGAAACAACATGGGAAATTCATGCAATTCATAGTCACTCTTACTGGAGGAAGAGGGAGGCATGGCAGAGATGAGGTTGAAGAAGTTTGTTGGGATCAAGTCTAAACTGGCTTTGCGTTGTTCCATGCCAGGGACTCAAATGACTGCACGTTGGACTTCATTTTGTAGACCATTGCTTTGCAACTCCATAGCCTTAAGAAGTTTGATTGAGCTGTTCCCTTAACACCCCTTGCTGGGTGTTATTTACTTTAAAGCACCGCCGTAGGAGGATAAAACACTCTGAACCAGGTATGTAAGAGACAGCTAATGACCTGGCTTAATCCAAGGATGCCTTTTTTAGAGTATCCTGATGAAGAGATCAAATAGGGAATAATTAGACATTTCTCCTACTTTTTTCCTCAACCAAGATTTATTGATTTTTAAGTAAGAGTGTGTTTGATAACTGAAAATTGATATCCTTTGAAGCTGGATAAACATGCAGTTACATTTTTTTATTGGACATTCAAGTTCAGAGACAGCTGCATTGCTTAATCATGGCCTGTGCCTGAATAGAAGGCTGATCGAGCACAGCACAAACATGAACCAGGGGAGAAGACCTGAGATTTTCCTTGGAAACTTGGATTTTACTCTTAAAGCAGAGGGAATGTAAGAGAGTGAAGTTCTGTGCCACAGAGTGCAGTCAGACTAACTGCAGCTAGGAAAACATGTAAATGTGCATTAAATACCTACCTTGGTTATTCAAAAAATTTCAGAAATGGAGCCATTCAGTGTCTAACTTTGAGTAACTTCCTGATAAAACCTCAAAAGAGAAAGTGATTGAAAAAATATACATCGAAGTATCTGGATGAGTTAACATGCTCTGTGATACTATTCATCAAAAGCCATTTATAAGATGTCTTAATAATCTTTCTTAAGTACCAGTTTTTTAATTTTGTTAACTGTTTTTGTTGCTTTTATTTTCTCCGTAGATTTATTATTTCCATCCTCCTTGATTCTTTGAACTTGCTCTGTTGCTCTTTCTTGGAGTTGGATGCTTAGTTCATTCTTATTTTTTTCTCACCTGCCTTATGCCCTGTGAAATTTCCCTTTAAACACTGTCTTAACTGTGTCCCCATCAATGTTGACATATGGTGCTTCCATTGTTCTTCATTTTTAAGTATTTGGTAAGTTTCCTATAAACCCCTCACTTTAAAAAATCTTTTTATTATAGAAACTTCCAAATACATACGAAAGTAGAGACAGTTGCGTCATGACAGAGTGCTTCAACAATTGTCAGTTCATAGCCAATCCTGTTTAAATGAGGAGATTTACTGAGACCTCAGCTAGTGAATCCTCTAAGATGAAGATACTGGAAAGGTCCTGGAAAGTGATATTCATTACATTAAAAGACCTTTGGCTTGCCTTACTCTGCATAGTGACTTTGTTTTCAAAACGAAGTCAAATTGGTCTGATAATGGAACATTATTTTAAATTTAAATTATGACTGCCATAGGCATGTGATTCTCTGGCACTGTTCCCAATAAATTGTTAGCATTGTACAATTTCAATAAAGATGCTAGAATCAAACATCAGGATAAAGTCTAGAGGGGCCTCATGAATTATCCATTCCACGTCCTTTTTGTAATTAAAAAATTGGAGCTTAGAGAGCTAAATGCCTTATTCAGGGTCCTGCTGTGAATGAGTGACAGAGCTCAGGTTGTGGTCTCCTGGGCCAGGGCCCTCTCCATTACACCATCCCCCACTGGGTGGTTTCTCCGTGTACAGTTTAAGATGGCTCCTAGGTTAAGCAGCACTGTGAAGTAGGAGAGTTGTGTCCTGTAGCCCCAGTTTCTCCCGTCCTTATTTCTTGTTTCACGAAACATGAAACTGGTGCTTCTCTGTTAGTTGTATTGCCGAGGTGTATGATGAAAAGTGTAGCAAAGGGACATATGCTTATTAACAAATATTTTGCTGTAAGTTGATTTAGTATATTGGATCAGTGCTGCTTGTTTTACAGTGAATTCCTCACTTGGACATAATACAAATCAGTGTTCTTGTTTGTTATACGTTTAGATGTTTGCATCAGTTTAAGAGTTAGTCTTCAACGAAAAATTGCGTCCACACTTTAGTATTCCATTGTTTGAAAGATTCAGGCTTTGTCCACTCTGGTTTATAGTTACATATGCTTAAAATTGTTTCACTTTGTAGAAATGTCTGTAAAATACATTTTTGTAACATGAATCATTTCTACTGATAACTATAAATTTGCCCTTCCTGCTTTGCACTGATTACAGCACAAGGAAGAGAAGGAGAAGGAAGCGCCAGCTTTGGGTACATAGGCCTTAAGCTTGAAGCAGAGAGAATGAAAGCAGACTGTATTCGATTCCTCCTCGAGCAGAACTGAATGCCTGATAACAGCCAGCCAGGAGCTGGGGGAGTTAAGAGCAGCAATTTTACATTACACTGGAGTTTCTAGGCTGGCATGAAAAGAGATGCCAGTATTAGCTATTTGCATCTTCCTGTAGCCACAGGGATATGTGAACAGCTGGAGAATTAATTTGATATATATTCCCAGAAGCTTCTCTTCTGCCAACAGAATTCCATTACTGTGAGCTTCTGAGTATGTACTGTGAATTTGTTTCTTGCTTTTTAATATCTGCTATAGCATATTTCTGGTGAGTGGATTGCCATATAATGGGGTGCAGCCATCTCTTGGTTTGGAGTAAACTCTATTAACCTAAACAGATACTAGGTGGAAATGGTAAGAATCTGAGTATACAAATGCTTTCCACCTTCAGGATGGCAGAAATTTCATATGAACACACAATACTTTGTCCAGTAAGTGCACTCATACCTGAAATGTTTTTTTCCATGTTAGTGGAATTTCAGACACCAGCAAGCAGATGGAAAGATATGTTGAAGGGCATAGAGGTTGAATCCAGGACCACTCAAAGCTGGTGTTGCCACAGCTGGTTCCTGTAGCTCCTTAGCACAGGGGTTCTGTATCCCCTGGAGCTGCCGCTTCACAAATCTGGTGTTGGTTATGCCTCCATACCTCTTGTAAGAGGCCTCCTCCTTCGTATCCTTCTCAGTGCCCACTTTCCTGCCCTCAGGATGGAAACTTCTCTCCAACTAGCCTTTGCGTTGAAAATCTTTCATATCAAATGTAGAAGGAAAGAATTTCGGGCATCACCGAGAATATTGAAAGATACTCTTAGAGGAGAAAGACTTAAGTCCAGGACAAGACTGAATGTAGCTATTGGAAGTACAGGTGTTTTCTGCTTTGGCAACATATGTTGTTCACTCTTGTAAAGCAAATAAAAAAACCTACTCATATTCTGCAAAATCATTCATTACACTAAAAATAAGAGAGCTGTTGGGAAGAAATAGGGTTGGGGAAGGCCACTTAAGACCTGTGCAACTGTGTGCATAGAGGATAAATGTAAACAATAAGAACTCAAATAAAAATACTGGCCCAGGTAAGCTGCCCCTGACATTTATTTGCACCTGGCTCACTGGTAACCCATCCTTTGCAGTCCTCCGTACTCCGAAGCTCGTTCTGCCTCCTTTCAGGGCATGGGTTGTTGAAGATGTTTACTTTGCATGTAGAACAGTGTTATCAGAATTCAACATAACATGCAGTAGTTTCTTCATCATTGTGGTTTTTCTTTTTTTTTCTTTTAAACTACAGGGGCAAGTGTCTCCAGGCTTTTCATTTCTACTTGCAGTTTCCCCAGATAGTTTAATATAGAGGACATTTTAACCACCAGAGCAGTCATTTCTTGCACTAAAGAAAGGAATTTAAGCAAAATTTTCACCCTTTTCTTCAGATCTTTCATATACTGGTAAGACTTTTCACTGTGAGAAAACTTGCCCCTGATATTTATTTTTATTTATTTATTTATTTTGACAGAGTCTTGCTCTGTTGCCCAGGCTCAAGTGCAGTGGTGCGATCTTGGCTCACTGCAACCTCTACCTCCCAGGTTCAAGCAGTTCTTATGCCTCAGCCTCCCAAGTAGCTGGGATTACAGGCATGCGCCACCACACCCGGCTAATTTTTGTGTCTTTTGTAGAGACAGGGTTTCATCATGTTGCCGAGGCTGGTCTCGAACTCCTGGGGCGAAGTCATCTGCCTTTCTTAGTCTCCCAAAGTGCTGGGATTACAGGCATGAGCCGCCGCGCCTGGCCCACTTTTGATTTTTTTTGGAACATTAATGTGCTGGGGAAAAAATCACATGAGAACCAGCAGAACATCTCTATTATACTGACACCATTTTCCTATTTACCGGTTACATATTAGCTAAATCACATTAAAGAAACATTCATTTTTATGGTTCCATGGTAACTGCTAGAAGATTTACCCAACATTCTTTGTTACTCCTTGGCCCAGGTGTACCTGCAGGACGTGCTCTTTAGAACAGCAGTTCTCAAAGTGTGAGCTACAGACTCCCGAGGAGCCCCAAGCTCTTTTCGGGTGGTGCATCAGGTCAAAACTATTTCCGTAATAATATTAACATTTTATTTGCTTTTTTTTCTTTTTCCATTTTGTACTAATGGTGCAAAAAAAAAAAAAAAAAAAAAAAAGGTACATAAAACTCCTGATACTTTAGTATGAATAGAGGTTGTGGCACCAAATTGTGCTAGTCAGTTATTGTATTCACTGTGTACTTTCAGTAAAGCAAAATGATAAGTAATTGAACAAAATAATAAAATAAAAATTAGTTTCCTTGAATGCCCTTGATCAAAGCAATACAAATTATTAAGTTTATTACATTTCAGCCCTCAATTACACATCTTATTAATGTTCTGTGGGATGAAATGGGAAATACACATAAAGTAATTCATCTGCATACTGAAGTACAGAGTTTGTCATGAGAAAAAGCAATATATTTCAAGATGTCTTCTGAACATACAAGTGGAAGTGTTGGTTTAGCAGTTTAATATACCTGGCACTTCACTGTAGTACTCAATATTAGACATATTTGAACATATATGAATTTGAATATATTTATGAAATTAGTAGGTTTCTCTATTTTATACTTAGAGAAAGTACCCTATCTAATATCCTAATTTGGTATCTTGCAGAAATTATAAACTTAAAAATACATTTGCAGAGGTACCTCAGTTGTCTTGACCTTTCAGGCGAAGAGACTACATCTTGTCACGTTTAGGGTACCAGGAAAAAACCTACTTCATGTTGTTAAAGACCAGTACCTCTGTTTTTAACTTTTTTTTTTCCTGATCAGTCCAAGGAGAAACCAGGAACTGTGTTAGAGAATGAGAACCTTGATTCTTGTGGTGTGTATGTGGATTTACTTAGAAAAAGAGAGATTTTAAAACATAATTTGCCAAATGCTGTTAACAGAACTCTTGGGCTAAGATTTGATTTCTATAATCAAAGCTCATTACATTTTTGCTTTCAGTCCTTGTTGATTTTGTTAAATTGTTTTAAAATGTAATGTTCTGTAATACCAGAAAAGCATTTGT
This sequence comes from Chlorocebus sabaeus, assembly GCF_047675955.1. Lineage (NCBI taxonomy): Eukaryota > Metazoa > Chordata > Mammalia > Primates > Cercopithecidae > Chlorocebus > Chlorocebus sabaeus. The sequence goes on from NC_132917.1 coordinate 36,075,265, forward strand.
CTCAGTAGCATGTTGTACTTGATCCTATGAAGCAGTGGTTGCTAGGGAAACTATTTCCCACGAAGAAAAACAAAGTGTTGATTAGGAACAGGCAGAAAATTGAAGGAGTTTACTCTCAAAAAAAGAAAAGAAAAGTGTCTCAGATGTTGTTAGCTTTAGAGTCAGAGATGCTTCCTGTCTGGACATAGTGGCAGCAATGTTTCTGAGGGGGATGGTCACCTTCACCTGAGCATCTTCAGGTGAGTCTGCTGCTGCTGCCCGGAAGCTTCTGCTGAGAAAGCAGCAGAAAACAGCAAGGGGCCAGCGGCCTCATCAAAGGCCTTTTAGTTCTGATTCCAGATTTGGGGGAAATAGTCTTCCTGTGGGGTGGCAGAGAAAAGCATCTGGCAGTGAAAACCAGTTGGCTGTGAGATGGGCTGCATGGAAGGACTGTTGATGCCAGCCAGGTAATAAGAGGTTGAAGTCTTAGAGCTGAACGGTGGAGGAGGAGAGTAATGATAGGTGATGCCTAGTGAGAAATGCACCCAGTATTCCAAGCATTTCTTTGAAATGTGTGCCTTATACAGTGCTGTAACAGTAAGCTTTTAAAACAGGATTTGTATTGTTTAAACAGGTTCTTTATTATATCTTGAAGCATAGTTTTCCTTGTGATGTTTTGTGTGTATGTGTGTGTGTGTATATATATTTTTTAATCATTTTTTAATTAGGCACTTTTTTGTTAAAGATACAACTACATTAACCATACCAGTGACATGTATGTGTCTGTGTATATACACACATATGTATAATACATATATACACATATGTGTATGTATATACATATGTGAGGCTTCTTTGTCTACTGAGGAATTACGGCTTACATAAAACCACTATGGTAGGGGACAACAGGTCTGTGCAGATGTTTGTGGGAGCACGGAGGATGGAGCACCTTCTTCTCCTGGGGCAGGTGGAGAAGGCTTCTCGAAAGAGGTAACATCTGAGCTAGGTTTTGAAGGATGAGCAGGAGATATCAGAGGAAGAAGGGAAGGAGGTATTCCAGGTGGACGACACTCCCGAGTAAAGCACGGGAGCAGTTCCTGCAGGTTTGTGGTGAGAGCCTCAGTGTGCCTAGAGCATTAGGATGTGAGAGGGACTGGTGAAAGACGAGTCTGCAGAAGTAGCTACAAGCTATGCCATGAAGAAGCTGATATTCTACAGTAAGAAGCTGGGACATTTTCTTGTTGCCAAGAGATAATTACTGGCCAGGTTTGTTTTTTGAGGAAGATGGATCTGGGCACATTGTGGGGAGTGAGGTGGAGTGACAAGAGAATAGTGGCAGGGAGCCAGGTTAGAAGACATTGTGGTAGTTCAGGAGAGTGGTGTCTTCAGGGAGTTCCAATTAGAATGGTGGGAAGGGATGTTTACTGTGGAAAAAATTCTGCAGTAGAATCAACTCAGTAACTGCACGTATTTATAAGAACAGTAATAAAGGTTTCCTCTTAAAACTATGAAGGAAAGGAGGACAGATATACAGAGTTTTTCAGTAGCTCAAATGTTACTTGAATTTCTTACAAGTTCTTTTAAGTCCTAGGGCTAAACTATCTTTCAGTTATAAATTTGCATATGTAGTTACAAAAATTCCTCCATGGCAAATCTGACTGAACTATAGTAAAATGCTAGTACTACTGGCATGTTAACAGTTAAACAGATAAGAAATCACTTGGATGCACATTTTATTGTAACTGAAGACAATTATCACCTTCTTTTCTATGTTGAATTTTTTTCAATATGGTATTCTTTTTCTGATTTTCCTTTCAGAGTACTTTACTAATTTCATTGTTGTCTTGAAGATAGGAGTGTACCTTTGTGTGTATATGTTATATGTGTGTGTGTATTGCTTCTCTCTCTCTCCCCTCCTCTCTCTCTCTCTCTCTCTCTCTCTCTCTCTCTTTCTCTCTCTAGGACCAAATATAGGCTAAATAGGAGAACAAATTTTAAAACATAAATTGTGTGTCGGTATAAACTTCAAATCTGAAAGAGAATCATTTTACTAAAAGCTGAGGCTTTGATCAAATAAGTGAGCCTGATCTCCTGAAATCAAAACACAAGAGATTTTCTATTCTCCCTTTTCAAAGGACCGCCCTGAAGCTCTTTATGTAGTAAATGACATTCTTGTAAAGACCTCTTGATGAGAAAATTATTTATTTCAGTCCGGGAGAGCAGACTTTTGTCTCACTTATGCGCTGAGCAGTGATGCCAGCAATAAAAGCTAACCCTATAAAAATCAGAGTGATTCGTTTGTACTTTTTTTTTTTTTTTTTGAGACGGAGTTTCACTTTGTTGCCCAGGGTGGAGTGCAGTGGCGCGATCTTGGCTTGCTACAACCTCCGCTTCTCTGTTTCAAACAATTCTCCTGCTTCAGCCTCCTGAGTAGCTGGGACCACAGGCGCGCACCACCACATCCAGCTAATTTTTGTATTTTTAATGGAGATGAGTTTTCATCATGTTGGCCAGGCTGTTCTCAGGTGATCTGCCCACCTCGGCTTCCCAAAATGCTGGGATTATAGGCATGAGCCACCACTCCCAGCCAAAAACAGATTCTTAAGATGGCATTTATACCTGCCTTAGTTTGAGCAAGAGGTTTAAGGTTTCTTAAATTCAAGTACTTTAAAAAATTCTCTTCAGATATGCTTATCAGAAACATGTTTACTATGCAATAGGCAGTACCCATTTCAGGTGGGTAAAGTATCTGTTAAAGATAATGTTAAGTGTGGGAAAAACCCATGTAATGGCCCAAGGATTCATAGAGAGATAGTCTAATTTCCTATAAGAGATGTTTCAACTATGAGGAATATTAAGAATTGAGCCTGCATATGATTCTGTCATATTCATTGCATTTTTTTGGAGCTGAGCCATGATAGCTGTTTTTAAAACGTACTTTATTTATTGTGGTCTGCTCCATTCCCTGATCAGAACCTGATTTGGTCTCAGCCTCAGTTTTCAGTTACCTCAGCCTGTCACTGAGCTGCAGGCCTTTAGTTTTGTTGTTGTTTCTGACTTTGGGTTGGTAGTGATGGATACTACCAGTCTGTCCCCAAATGCATTAGAGGGGATCCCCTCCACTGTGACTCTTTTGGTGGTGTCTGATTTTTGTTGTTGATTATTAGCTGCCTTAATGTAGTCAGTTGAAGAGCTGTTTTAAATCTAAAGTCGGTCCCTACCAATAGAGTAAAAAATTAGCTTTTTAAAGAGAGTCTCACTCAGTTTCCCTGGCTGGAATGCAGTGGGGTGATCAACCTCCTGGGCAGGTGATCCTCCCACCTCAAACTCCTGAGTGCTGGGACCACAGGCATGCACCACCATGCCCAGCTAGTTTTTTTTTATTTTTGTAGAGACTGGATCTCACTGTGTTGCCCAGGCTGGTCGTGAACTCCTGGGCTCAAGTAATCCCCCCGCCTTGGTCTCTGAAAATGTTGCGATTACGGGCATGAGCCACTGTGCCTGGCCAAAACAGAACTTTTTAAAAAATAATTTTGTAGATTGACAAATGTGACTCTTGTAATTGTATTGAACATGAGAAAACCCAGGAATCTTTATTTGATATTAAACATTTTTAAAGGCATCTCAATTGTTGTTGTAATAACACATAAGAGAAGTAGTGGGTTTTTGTTTCAAACCTTTGTGCATATAGCTATTTAATGCCTACATGTATGGCTATTATTTCAGTTTTCTCAGTTATTATGAAGAGATTGGGTTTCATTCATTTGTAAAGTTTCAGCCAGACTGCCTTTCACAAACTGATTTGTCAAAATTGAATGTTAATCTTGACATCCCAGTGCATTTTTGCCCTCAAACAGGCCTTTGAATGAAGCTGCAAACACACATTATCTGGTTGTTAATTGTTTTACAGATGAGAACTGGACTGATGACCAACTGCTTGGTTTTAAACCATGCAATGAAAACCTTATTGCTGGCTGCAATATAATCAATGGGAAATGTGAATGTGACACCATTCGAACCTGCAGCAATCCCTTTGAATTTCCAAGTCAGGATATGTGCCTTTCAGCTTTAAAGAGAATTGAAGGTAAGCATTAATTTTTGTTAACCATCCAGTCGTAAGCCTTACCATTATGTAACTCTGAGTGGTAATAGTATTTGAGCTTGAAAAGGCAAAGAGAAGTTTACAGAGAGTGGTAGTTTGTATAATCCCAACTAAGATGCATAAAGTTTACCAGGTGCTGATGTGATGTGTGTGCTTCCAAGACGCTATGGAATGGCGGTGCTGTAGTGGTGTGAGCGGGGCCCTCTGTGTCAGCCCTCCTAGGCCACCTGTGCATAATTGATAATTTCACAAGCAGTGTGCTTGAGATCAGCATCTGTTGTCTCCAGGTCCATTCCATTTGATTTACCGTAGGATGGTGCTCCATGAGGAGAGTCTGCTAATTAGAAATGCGGCTCATCTGGCATGAAAGAGTTATCTCTAGCAGAAATGGGAGAGTTATACAGTGATGACTGAAGGCTTAGGTTGGTTTTACTGGAGGGCAGGAATCACATAGGGCTTGTAGGGATCATTAGGCACTTTACCTCTGGAGAAAAGTCAGAAATTGCATTCAAGTAACAAGAAAATTATACTGATATGGCCCATAACTTTTGTACATTCATACATACAACTGAGAAAAAACTTCAAGAAATTGAAAATATGACTCATCACCACAGTAATCTCCTGTGGAGTACCCAGAGCTTGGTGTCATGGCTCATAGCCAGAATTCAGAAGGAGTAAAGCTTGGGTTTGGGTCTCAGTTCTGCCGCTGAGCAGCATTAAACTTTCGTAGCCCCTGGTTTCTTCTTGAGGGAAAAAGATGCTGAAAGAGACATTCTTTTTTTTTTTTTTTTTTTGAGACGAGTCTGGCTCTGTCGCCCAGGCTGGAGTGCAGTGGCCGGATCTCAACTCACTGCAAGCTCCGCCTCCCGGGTTTACGCCATTCTCCTGCCTCAGCCTCCCAAGTAGCTGGGACTACAGGCGCCCGCCACCTCGCCCGGCTAGTTTTTTGTATTTTTTAGTAGAGACGGGGTTTCACCGTGTTAGCCAGGATGGTCTCGATCTCCTGACCTTGTGATCTGCCCATCTCGGCCTCCCAAAGTGCTGGGATTACAGGAGTGAGCCACTGCGCCCGGCCAAGAGACATCCTTAAATATACCTCTTATCTCTAAAATGATGTCATTGTAAGATGGAATGGTTGGTAATCTAATACCAAGGATTCTTAAAGTCCAAAAATCAAGCTTATAAGGTCAGTAAAGCAGGACTGAAGTTTTGGAAATGTACTTAGTTTCTAAGTTATATTAAATGGTAAGGAAGAAGAAATTTGCAGTAGCCTACAAAATAACGTTTCTCTTTGTATTTACCAGTGCTCCTGAGTCATTAGAAAAGAATAGAGTAGAAAACAATAGAAATAACATTTGCGAATTGCAGAGGATCCTAGAGAACATTTAGTCCAGTCCTTGAACTTGAACATTGGGAAACTGAGCTTCCACGCATTTGATGAGTATCAGTGCTAGTACTAACCACACCAAGTATTTTTCCTGTCACATCATGACTTAATACCATTGGTTACCTAACTCATTTCTGTTGTTCAGTTGCCCTTTGCTCCCCACACCCATTGCCTGCCATAAAAGAGTATTTTGCCAACTTCAGTATGTAAACATTTAGGGATATAGATGGTGTGATCACATGTCTGTTTACATAGTTAATAATTTAACTGTGCATACACATTTAAACTCATGTAAAGTCATACAGCAATTTAGAATTACTACTTTTTGCCATTCTTACATTTTTAGGAAACTGTCCTGAATGGTGAATGCCTCACCATTGCTATCATTATCTCTACTCAGACCCCTTCCAGGTCATTTAATGCCCTGCTCCTGAACATGCCCTCTTCACTGCCACCTAAGTTGTTTGAGATGCAGCAGATTTTGAATCTAAGGATGATGCTATCACAGGAAGTTTTGTCCCAAAACCCAGTATCTCTTCACATAAAATTAGGACAGTTGCATTTGTAATTAGTTAGGCGTGTATTTATGATCTTTGCAATGTGGAGATTAACTTTATTGATTTTTAAAGTGATTCTAAAAAGGGTGTTTGTGAGATCCAGCATTTCCAATTTGGAGATCATTCCCACAGGAATAATTACTGTATCTGATTGAATTTCTTTACCTGTTACTTTCCAACTTATTATTTCAGATGGCTTCTGTGTAATCCAAATGTGGAATTAGTTGAGATCATTTAAGGTTAATGTATCTTCTACAAACAGTGCTTTGTTATTCAAAATAAAGCACCAGGCAGTATGTGAGATCTTGTGAGAAATCAGGATTAGGGGATTTCCCTTTTCTGAGAAGGAATTTTGAAGGAAAAAGTGTACTTATATTCAGGTATATATTGTATATGAAAGAATTAGTGATAAAATCATACTTAATAAATATCCACATCATTAATAGTGACAGAGACTTGGAATGCTGTAGGATCTCAGTGCCAAGAAGGTATGATTTTGAATTGCATGATAAGGTATCATGGAGGGTAGAGTCTAAACAATTTAGAATAGTGATGATGATGGATTTCAGGAGTGAGGTCAACATGGACGAAAGAATAAAATGTGGAAGTGGGAATCTGTATGACTTACATGGAACACACTAGGGAAACTGGTCTGAAAGAGCAGAGTTTTATGTTGGTGGACAATAGGAAATAAAGGTTCGAGGCAGGATAGGACCAGATTATGAAATGTCTTAAACATTGTGCAACAAGCTTAAGCCAGGTAATATGAGCAATCAGAGATCATTGTGGGTTTATGAACAGACAGAATCAGAAAGAAGATGGTGAGGTCAACATCAGGCAGACTTTGGTTGTGGTGGAATGCAAAATGAATTAGCAGAGGGAAATAATGGCAGTCAAGAGGCTCATTGGAGAGCTTTTCAGCTGTTTAGATGGGGTACCACAAGAAACTGGACTAGAGTGGCAGCAGGAAAACAGCAAAGAAGAAAATGGATATATGCACCATTTTGATGGAAGAACCTACGGTGTCTGCTAGCAGGAAAGGGAAGGGTGAAAATTACACAAAGATGATTCTAGGGTTTCTAACCTGAAATAGTAGAATGATAGTACAAGTTATAGACGTAGGAAGACTTGAGGAGTCTCGTAATAAAATGGTAATGAAAATAGGGATAATTGTTTTAGGGGAATGTAGGGTCAAGAAGAGCTTAAGAAAATACAGGAGATACTACAGCATGTTTGGATGATGATCACAACGATCTAGTAAGAAGGAAAAGCCAATAATGTAAGAAGGGCGATTGCAGGAGCAAAGACTTTGAGGAATAAGGAGAACAAAATTGTTTCTGTTTCTCAGGGGAGTATAAAACAAGGTCATCATCTGACATTGAGGTGGAAGAAAGAGTGTGGAAAATCAAAGAGAAAGAGGAAAATGTAAACAGGTATCTTTAAAGGAAAGGACAAATGAATTAACTAGGGAAATGTAGTAGGGTCACCTACTGGTGCTGACAGCTTATTTGAGGTTAGTGGTTATGCCTTTGAAGAGAGGCCAGCCAGCACAGTTGTGTGATTTTCTCTAGTTCTGATGTAGGTGTGCAGTGTAGGTAAGAGAGGTAGCAGGTTGGGTATTTTCCTGACCATTCTGATAGAGAGAGAGAGAGGGAGTCATGGGGATTGAGAATTATATAAGAGAGCTTTATAGTGATTGACCATGTAACCTACACTGAGAAGGAGACATAATCAGGGAGTCAGTAATATGGAGAGTAGAGGGGAGGTTCTAGTGGGATTGAAGAATTACTGGAGTGAGATAGCTAAGGAAGTAAGTAGAAATGAATACTTTACAAAGTTATTATTGGTTGTAATGAGGGTTAGAAGTTACCATGGATGATGTAGTTGATTGAAGAGGGGTGAAGAACATCACTAGGGGTGGGAGGTCAGATAGGTGAGTCAGGATGAAGTGCCTCTACCAATGATGAAGATGCCAAGGAATAGTAGCAGGGAAGAGACATGGAGCCAGAAGTTTTGCAGGTAAATGCCACACCTCTGTGTGGCTGGTGATGTCTAATTGCATATGCTTCAAGTGGACAAAGTTTTATTTTTTAAAGGGGAAAAGGAAGAGTGATCTGAAAGTAGCAGTGAGAACAAAGAGGATACCTATGCCCCTGCCAGGATTTATGGAATGTGGGAGATAAAGCCATTCCCATTTGAGAAGACTTCAAGGGAAAAAGAGTAGTCAGATACTACGTAGGTTTCAGTTTATGCAAGAAGGTGAAGGGAACATCCAGAGGGAAGAATAAGGGCAGAAAGGATTTTGTTGATAAGCTCTAGAAGGCACAGAATGGGATTTGGGAGGGAGGCTTGTGCAGGGCATGAGTGATTTTGCAAAGCCAAGAAGGGATAAGATGCAATGATGATGGATGACCTGGTGAATTTAGACTTGCTCCCGAATCTCTTACAGGAAGGTGAATAGTTAAAGCCTCATTTTAGGGACTGTTCTTTGAGTAGTTTATAGTATTAAGGTGTGCAGTGGTGGGCATAGGGCAACAAGAATTGTATTCTTGGCAGAGCATAATGAGAAAACATGGGTCTCCATTTCTGTGTTTTTGGTGGTTACGCTGAAAATGAATTTGAAATGTTGCTATAACATTTTTAAAAACGTGTGGAAGTTATTACAGAGCATTTCAATATTATAGATTTATGGAGAATACTGGAAATTTTTGGGCACTGAAAAAGTTCCTGTGTATTACTTATGTTTGTTTAAAAGGAGTTGGTCCTGGATTTTACTCAGTTTTCTAAAATACTTGGAATATATCACCATAAAATCAGTTTGTCAAAAATATAAAGGAAATAGGCTACTGGGTAACAGTCAGCCATGGCTTTGTGTAGAAGAGTTTATCAGAGTGTTCTGTATTTTCTAAGGAAGAAGTCTGATAAAGGGAATGACCTGCAAGTCATCCCACCTTGATCTTAACAAAGTTTATACTTCTGTGCCTTACTACCTATTCATCAGTGATTTGGTATATGTTAGACTGAGCACCACAAAAGTGAAATTAGCGCACCATGGGCACATCAGTTTGATGCAGTAGTAAAAGCAGTGCCAGCCTCTATAGTGCCAGCCTCTGCAGCTGCCGCAGGGGTGTTCTAGGGGTCTCTCTGGGCTCAGTGATCATAAGTAATGTCAATACAAAGGTTTCCATGATGCAGTGAATAAGTTGAACTTTTAAGTTTGCCTGTAATTCCAAGTTGGGTGCATAGCTTTTAAAAAAAGTATTGTAGTTCAGCGATCATAATTCAAGAACTAATCAGAAATATGAAACCATGTCACATTCGGTTAAGAATATAAAACACACTGGAAATCATTCATGTGTTCATTTCATCCAGCAAGTATTTATGAAAGTCCAGATACATACGCGGCACTGTTGCAGTTGCTGAGGATACAGCTCTCATGGAGCTTAATTCCAAAGGGGGACTTTGACTGAAGTCCTGCCACCGAAACTGTAGCATGGAGACACTTTCAGCTGTAGCAAGGAACCTGCTGTCATCCCCTAAGTACAGAGAAGACAGCGGCTCCCAGCTCTGTGCCCACCCACATTTTTATACGGGGCTGAAGGTGCATGGAGACCCTGGGAGTCATGCACTAAGGGTGTCTCCTAGGTTTCTCAAACTTGAGAGAACCTGATGGTCACACAGGCAATAAATACATAAATAAACAAGAAAATAGCATATGGTATGATAAAAGCTTTGGAAAACAATAACCAGTATGCTGTGATAGAGAATTACTTGGAAATTTCCTTTATTCAGGAGTGTCGGGGGCATATTCTATGAAGGAAGGGCAGTTCAAACTGAAATCTCAATGCCCAAAGGAGTTTACCTTATAATGACTTGAGAGAGAATTCCATATGGATGGAACAGCAACTGCAAAAGCTCTAAGGAGAGAACAAGCTTGGTGTGTTGAAGGACTAGCAAGAAGAAACAGTGTGACCAGAATGGAGGGCGGGAGGAAGGGAAGGCCAGACCAAGTGAGCCCTTGTAGATGATGATGAGGTGTGTGGATTTTGTGATGAGTACAGAGGAAAGCCGTTAAAGGACTGTGAGCAAAGGTTTGACATGATTTGTCTTTTAAAAGATGAATATGGTGGAAAAGGAGACTGGTTGGGGTAGGGAGATGCAGGAGTGTAAACAGAGCTGGCTGGTAGGGGTTCTTTTAGTAGTTCATGTAAGAGAGAATGGGGACTCATACCTGAGAGTTGGAGATGAAGAGAAATAGGTGGATTCGAGGTATCATTGGAAATAGAATTAGCAGAAGTTGTTGATACGGATATTGAGGGAAAGAGAAATCAAAGAGTACTCATAGATGTGGAGTTGAAGCAAATTGTAGTGCCCTTTACTAGAGGGAGGAGCAGATTTAGGAAGGACTCAAGAGTTTTGTTTTGGGCAAATTATATTTGACATCCACATAGAGCTATTAGTCACAAGGAATTTTTAAATGTAATTCAGTAACTCATTAAGTAGAATTCATACATACATACTCTATGGTGTATAATTACAAAGAGATATCCATGAGAAAAGTCGGATCTCTCCACAAAAAGGTATAACCTCATTGGGAGTTTGTATAGAAAAGTAAAGATAATCTACTTTGCAGTGATTTATCACCAAGCAGAAACTGGCTGAAGGGGTGTCTGTGTTAACCATAAAATGTGTTTTCATAATTGCAGCATCGCACATCACATTGGTTAGATTGGTGTAGAATGTGTGGAACCTAGTCCTGCTTACACAATGAACATTTTGCAAAAGGAGGAAGACACTTAGGGCTTTAGATAATTCTCCTTTGTTTTAGCTGAAAACGTTTGGAGAATGTTGAATGGATAACCTTTTTGGCTGTTGCAAATTATTTTCTCTAAATATATAGAGAAAAAAATGAACAATCAAAAATTGGCATGTGATACTATACATCATTGTTTTATATTGAGTGGACAAATAAGAACTGTGCCGCATTCATAAGATGGATAAATCAAGGAAGGTTTTGTGGAGGAACTAGGAATTGAGTCCAACTCTGAGAAATTTGTTGATTGGCTCAACAGAAGGGAAGGAGAGTTTAAGAGCAGCCTTGGATGGAAAAGAGAGGACAGACAGAGAGGTACAGATAGGAAGATATTAAGGAGGCGGAGTCAGTGGGCTTCAGTGGCTGATTGACTTTAGGGGATGAAGAAAGGGAAGACTTCCAGATTTGGGGAGGATGATTATCAAGATGAATGCTGGAGAGGAGGTGGTCAGGATAGATTTTGGGAAGATGATGATCAGGGTATATTGTGGTGTCATTTATTAGAATGTGAAATACAAGGAGAGCAGCTTTGTGGGAGGTTGCATGAGGTAGATACTCGATTTGTTTGGTTATATTTAAGGTATCTATGGAGAATAAAGGGGAGGATGAGGGTTACAGGTCTGGAACTCAGGGAGAGATCTGAGCTTGAGATAAGGATTTATGAGTCACCCTCCGAGGGAGATTGTGGTGTCTAATGACTTTTGAGTAATGATGTGAGGAGTATGACCTTTTATAGGAAGATTAATGTGACAGTAATATGCATAATGGAGGAAAAAAGTGACTGGCAGTGTTAACACACCAAGAGTGAGATAAAAGGACCCCGTGCAGTGAAGCTGGTGCAGGAAGTGACTCCTCTGAGGACTGCTGCTGTTAGCCAAGTGAAAGTCTAAAACACAATTGCCAGCGCCCATGATATTCAGATGTATAAAATGGAATATATTATTTTAATTAATTGTTCATTGATTGGTTGACTAGTTTGTACTCCCTTGTTCAAAAAAGCCTTTAAAAGTATTTGACTGTAGTAGAGCTGGTCAGATCCACACCTGGGATTAGAGCTAGTTCAGAGTAGAAGCACTGAAATGATTAAGTAATTGGATAGAGAGGTCAAGAAACAGGATTATAGTCATAGACTCTTTCAGTCCAAAAGATACTCAGCGTTCTCTACAAGTACCTTCTGAGGCTACCGCTTTCGTTTTAGAGCTGCTTTAATTGTTGATTCATCCATGCATTTATTCATGTATTCATTCAAAAAGAATGTATTGAGCACATGCCATGTGCCACTACTCCTCAGATTCACCAGTGCAAATTGACTTTGCTTTTACCTGAGGACTATTTTCTAAGGACCTAAATTACAATGCATTTTCGATACACTATGGGAGCTTGCTTTGTTTTTTTGTTTTTATATTTTGATTTTATATAGTATGGCTATGTTCTCCAAAATGAAACTAATTTTTACACAAAGACTTCTGTTTTATAGCCTTTTTTCTTTTCGTTTTTAAAAGCCTAGATAACAGTTGCCTCAGATCATTAACTTAATTGTCCTGTACTCTAAATTTACTGTTTCAGTGCTACCTAAGGAAATGGTAATATCATGAGTTTCTTATTCCATTTTTAGTTTTTTACATTTCACTTATTTCACTTTTTTTTTTCTTTCCACAAGTAAAGTGTACGTGCTAAGTTTTTTTCTCGATTGTTACCTTGTCCTTGGTCTAGAGGCTATAGTACAACCCTGTGCTGTGTATGGCCCAATAAAATGCTGTAAATCTTATGTCATCTGTAATGTTTGTCAGTAAACAAATCTTTAGTATTTAGAAAGAAATACTATACCATATTTTTATTTATATAACTTTTTTTCTCAAAAGCATTTTGTTTTTTTTTTTAATGTGTGGGGTAAAATGCTCACTCACACAAAACACACAAGTGAATGTGATCTGGTGGAGCTGGGAGTATTAGCATTCATGCTGCCTTTGAGATAGTGCACCAGAATTTCCTCTTAACGTTCCTGCCACTAGAACCACTTCATGGAGACACTTTTCAGCTGTAGCAAGAAACCTGCTGCCATTGCATAAGTACAGGGAAGATAAAGGCTCCCAGCTCTGCCCCTACCCACATTCCCATACGCAGCTGAAGGTCCATGGGAAGCCTGGGCATCTTGCACTGGGGGTGTCTCCTACGTTTCTCAAACTTGGGAGAGCTTGATGGTCACACAGAGAGCTTGCTTAACTAGGACTAGACTAGGGCTAGGGAAATCTGCATTTCCAGCAAGCCCCAGGAGAAGCTGTTACTGCCCATTTTCACCACAGTTTGAGTAGAAAAGTTACAGAATATTTATGTGAATCGACTTCGCTGCAGAGAGAAATGGATTTGTTGTACTGGTTTCAGAGAACATCCTATCTTCAAGTAGTCACTGGACCTAATTTTGATTTCCATTACTACTTTCATTGTTTTTTAGAAAAGCGTATCTTATACATTGCTTTGCTTCAAATGTTAATGGTAATGGTTTTATTATGCAATTAAATTTTTTTTCTCAAGTAAATGTTAAAAATGAAATATTTCATATTATACAGGACCACATGATAAGAGACAAAACAAATCCTGGGACTCAGATGCCGGAAAAATCATTTGCTTTTAATAGAGTTGATCCTTTACATAGGTTTACCCATTTGGTCTTTGCTAAACTTTACAAATATATCTAAAACTTTGTCTATGGATTTTTTTTTGGCAATTAAATTGATCTCCTATATGGCATTAAATGCCATTATTTCAAAATATTTCCTAATATGTTATTGACCGTAGTAGAAATAATAATTAATTCACAGAATCAGATACACTAAAAATTAAATTATGTGTTCTTCAAAAATATAATTGCTGTTTACTATAAGACTATTATATAGTAGAGTTAAACTAATAAGACAGTAGTTACAAATGATCACCACTGTTAACTGTTCCATTGGAGAGAGGATGAAAATGGGTGGGTTGTGTACATTTTATAAGGTTTATGAAGTTTAAGGGAAAGGATTTTGGGGAAAGCTGTTGGCCTTTCCAAACTGATGTTAATATACTCATTGATAGTAGAATATATGACCTTAGATGGCACTTGGGAAGCTAAAGGAAAAATCAGCTGGGACCTTGATGATAATGAGGTCCCTGACCCACCCGGAAGGTGAGGTTAAATGTATTTTCCTTTGGTCAAGGGAAGGGAATTCCAGATCCTTTGCTCATGTCAGGAAGAGCCTTTGTGGGGGCCAGGACTTAGTGTTTTAAACTTGATAAGTCTTATTAGTATAACTGTGCTAATATTTGACCCCCCCCAAAAAAACAAAGGAAACCTCTCAAACTCTGATTCTTATTTATCCTGAAACCAAGCATTCTGTATTGCAAGGACCATGCCTTCTTTGCTTCAGGATTTTCATGTGTACAGATTCCTAAATTTTAAGTTACTCAGCTGCTTCATTAAACTTACTTGTGATAGATTCTAGTTTTCTTAGGCTAGTTACATCTGAAAGTGATACTATGCTTGTAAATGTGTTGCTTTAGCTCATATAAATTGTGTAAAAAGTTTATTTTAGGGGAATCCAGTTAACACTGCTTATCAAGTTTAGAAAAACTAAGTCCTGGCCCCCACAAAGGTTTTTCCTGACATGAGCACAGGATCTGGAATTCCCTTCCCTTGACCAAAGGAAAACACATTTAACCTCACCTTCCGGGTGGGTCAGTGATCTCATTATCATCAAGGTCCCAGCTGATTTTTCCTTTAGCTTCCCAAGTGCCATCAAAGGTACTTGTTTATAAGGCAGTAAGACCATTATGCAACTTTAAATCTTATCCCAGTCTCTTTGTAAAGGCACAGGTTGACAATATTCTTTGTCTTTTCTTTTTTGGAGCATATATACATAAGCACACACACATACCCATATTCGTGTGTATGTATATGTATATCTGTAAACATAGATATATAAAGTGACTTTAAAATGTAAGTACGTGTGTTTCATTTTAAATTCTAGCAATGTTATTGGGAAAGAAAGTGTAGACAAAGTTACATATTTTTGGAAGTAGTATACTTTTACTTACGTTGACAGTTAAATCAATATTTAAAACTTTTTTGTTATAGATACAAATTTTGGAAAGAATTGTCCTTAGAAACATGTTTTAAATCATTGTTTTGATGTCTTGATAACTGGTACCAGGAAAATAAAAAGGGTTACCAAAAGGCAGAAACCAGTTTCAAATTATCTGGGAAATAAAAACAGGAAACTCAGGGAACTTGGCCTGAGACCAGTTGGAGAGGAGCAGTTGTTGATTGAATAATTATACCTGCATTTTAACTGTTGGAAGTCATACAGTGACCTTCTGGTTGTTGTGATTTCTTTGCCCATCAAAAAAAAAAGTCATGATTAAATATTTTATATCTGGTTACCAACAGGAGTGTGAGTGTAAAGGAGCCTTTTTATTCCTACACATTAGGTTACAAAAAGGATTGGTACAAAAAACAAATTTTCCAGTTGACATTTAGAGTGATACTTTCTATACAGTCATCTGTAAACAGCATAATAATTTCTATACCTCTCATTCATGAATTTTTTTTCACCTTTTTCTTTGCTTTAACTCTTAACTCTGAGCTTTGAAGCCATCTCTTCTGTCCAAAGATGTGCCTAGTTCAAGCACTTTTCTGTCCTCTTCCCATACCTAATCCCAGGTTGGTTAAAGGCACACCGAAAGTTGTAGGTGAGCAGGTGTTGCTACATCTGGGCTTTATTTCAGGATTAACTAGAATGTACTTACTCTACGTTTTTAAAAGAGACTTATTGTTAATATTACAAGGACGAAAACAACCTGACACTTTGAGCCAGATAAATGGTGTTCTCAAGGGCCACGCCTAAAACTCCACCTACCCGGGATGCTTAAAAAATGTTGGTCTGATGACTGACCTTAGCAGGGTGACATGTTCACTGCTGGGTAGCCCTGAGCACTCCCGCGCGTGTTTGTGGTTTCTGACTTGGCTGTAGGTGACCTCTCTGTTTTTCCCAGGGCTCGGCATGTGCTCTGTAACACAGAGCTGCTGAGTTGCTGCTTTGCCCAGCTGTGTCCGGCTAAGCCCTGGCCCCCACAAAGGTTTTTCCTGACATGAGAAAGGATCTGGAATCCCAGCCCAGGAGGCCTTCTGAGCTGCCGGCAAAGGCTGCTGTGCGTGGAGACCACTCCCCATGGCAGGGCTCCCTTCCCTCTAAGGGGAGCTGGAGCTGTCCCTTCTGTGTCCACAGGGGTTCTCCGCCTCCTGCAGAGCAGAGCTGCAGCCCCAAGCTTGTCTCCATCAACCGGAGGGTTTGCATAAGCAGGAGCTGTCAGGCAATTAAAACCTCGTTAGTTAGTGTAATTAGTATTCCAAGACCACGATCTGGGATTGTGGACAACTCAACCAAGCTGCACAGTTTATGTCCTGCTTATGGGAAAAAAAAAAAGTCTGTGCAATCTGTGCAAGGGAAGTTCAAGAAAGAATTTGGGAGCATAACCACTTTAGCATAAACTCACAGGCAGTCAAAAAGTATCATTTCAAATGTTCTTATAATTTTATCACTATAGGTAAGGAACCTCTATTAGACACTGTGTTTTTTTGTACTCACCTGTCTTGCCAGTATTATATATTTACTAGTATCTTGATTAAGAGATACTCAGAGAAAAAAAAGCTCCTTTAAATAAAGAGGGTTTTAATTAAAAAAGAAAAAGAAAAAAAAATCTTTGCTAATGGGAGGAAGCAGGGCTGAATGCATACCATCATACATAAAAATATATCTCAAAGCAAAGCTCTACTTTCCTCCAGTTCTTGTTGAAGGTTACTAAAGCTAACCTGACATGAAAATTGTAAAGGTTGCCAAATTTGTCTTTTTCTGTCTATGCCCTCCCTATTCTATTCTTTTAGTTTTTTTCCACCTCAGAAGCCCAGCATCATTTTTCTCTCATTTCTGTCAGTAACTATAATCTAGGAAAAAATTTAAATTGTTTACCCTTTTTGATTGGTTGTACCCCAGAGTGTTACTTCTGCCTGCATCCCCACATTTTAATCCTAATTGTGAAATTCCTATTGAATTCAATCCAGAAGGAAGGAGCAAGGATTTCTACTGTCAATGATGCACCTTCCTGACTGAGCCCTGCTCACTTGGGGAGGATGGTCCTGGGGCTGGTCCACTGCATGGGGTCATTTGAGATGAATATGGAAAGGACCTCGCCCTAAGAAGTCTAGTGGGAGAGATCAGATACACAAGGAGTTATAATGAGGGTAGAGCAGCCATACCCAGTCTGAATAGTGTTATGCCCGGTAGACATTCTGGAAGACATTGCTAAATAAGAATCAGAGCTAACTTTAATCAGTTTAAAAGCTACTTTGTGATTTATAGACACGTTTACTTCTAGAATCGGCACTTCTTTGTTCTTTGTGAAATCTATAACTTTCTCAAGAAAGGTATTTAAGAGCACTAAAATTAAATATTTAACTTTTTTTAAAGAAACGTTCTAATAATATAATTTGACTTATTCTCTAGTTCATATTGACCTTCACTAAGCATACTGTTCTGGGGCATTTGAATAATTTGTTTCAAAACCTATGAGACCATTCTTTTAATGGTGCATATGCTCTAAGATAAGAATAATGGATTCCTATTGGTTGATGATACGTGCAAAGGTAGGGATATATTCTTACAGTGTGCCTTCCTGCTTTTGATTCGTGGTTTCTCTTGCTAAGTGTTTTCTGCATCGGGAGGAGGTGACAGCAGTAAGTGGTGCCTATAAAGTTGGAAGAGGGAAGGAATTGACATGAATTAATGTCTGTGTGAGTTTTTAAGGAGCTGGAATGTCCCTCTAAATCGAGGATGTGTTTTTTTTGTTGTTGTTTCTGGTTGACAACTTCCTAGTTTTCCTACACTTCATTATTCTTTTCTCTGTCACTGGGATTTTTTTTTTTCAATTTCCCGAAAAGCAAATCAAGTGCTTTTTCCTTATCAGTGGCCTTTCTTTTCCTGTTCCAATAACAAAAGAACAATACAGGAATTTAATAATGTTAAAAAATCGCTGTGTCTTTTTCTTAATATATCCATTTATTTGTCTGCAGATAAAATCCAAGTTTTACAGACAGAGAGGAAAACTGTTTATAAGTAAAATGAGCCACTATTGTATCTTGTCCTTGTCAGGGTTTTCATTTTTGTCCTTTCACCCAGTTTAGAAAGTAATTTTTTTTTCTCTTTAAAATGTGTTCCCATGTTCTATTATTAAGAGGAAAAGTTCTGAAAATAGAAAGATAGGTAAAAACACTGGTTATCCTCTAATAGAAGGACACTTTAAAGATTCCTAGAACACATTCTGATCTTGTTTATGTATCTATATTCTGTTAAAGACTATTGTTTACTGTTCCTGCTGCTTTGGCCAAAAAAAAAAAGTCCAGTCTGCCTCACAGACTTTTTATAAATATCAGAGGTGTGTTTTTGCAACAGTGCACATGAAAAGACATTTGTTTCAGTGTTTTGATGCAGTTTGAGTTCATGGCAGGGTGCATTAAAGTGGCTTCTGCAAGTATCCTTGAAGCCACATTGAGGAGGGAACTTGGAACTTGTTCCATGGTGGTCCTGCTGTGACCTCAGAGGACCTTGCTTGCTGACTTTTTTAAGGCATGAGACAAATTCTCCTATTCTCAGTTGTGTCTGACGCAGATCTGGGTACTAGTCAGGGTTTTAAACTGCCTAAATAATATCTTGCATGTAACATCTAAAGTGACATTTATCTCTATGGTACTAAAAAGAAAATACTATTCCATTTACATGTTCTTGGTGCCCTTTGGCATTTTGATTGCTGATTACAGTAGGACCTTCAGAATGCTTTCTGATTGAGACCTGATTTCTGTTTCATCTGGAATTTTTCAAATACAATTATTGTGTGGTGTTAACACTTCATTGCAACATGGAACTCCTAAAAATGTTGTATATGTATTCTTTCATGCCTCTCAGCCTGGCTTCATGTCTGTCTAAGTACAGGTCTTATTATAATGTTGCCCTTGGGGGTCCTTTTGATATATCAAGAATTAAACCTCTTTAGTCAGGAGAGTGCATTCTATATGGATTTATAATAAATAGTCTGTGTTCATATGCATAGGAAATAATGCATTTTCTGAAAAAAATTATGCATGTCACTTGTATTTTTCTACTTTGTATGCCAGAAGAACATTGTATACAAATATGTCCCATACACATGTATGAATTTATATAGCTGTATGTATATAAGCACATATACATCCATGATGATATCATAGGTAATATGTGGAAATAAGTGCAACCGTGTGATTATTTTTATCTTATTCTTTGTGTGTGTGTGTGTGTGTGTGTGTGTGTAGAGTTACCTGTGTGCTATTAAATATGACAGTGCTGCTAATAGTGTTACATTCTCTGGTTAAGAGTTTCCTGAGAATTTTGGTCTTCCTTAATGGTGCAAATTAGTTATAGACTCTTAACCCGTGAGATACATTCCAGTGGTTCGTTTCTAAGAATTGATGTAATATTATGCACTTTGTAAATAGCTTATAGAGGATAAGCTATGACTCTTCAAATAAATATTATTCAAACTCCTTCCACTTTGATTTCCCTTATCGCTATAACAACCGCACCCAACTTTGCAATTAAATTGTGTTGTCTATCTGCTTCCCGCACACTAGTGAAGCTGACCCTATCGAGTTCAAAGGAAATATGAGAGATAAAGTTGAAAACTGCCTTCCTTTTGTTGACATTTCTAGAGCAACAAGTCAGAAAGCTTGTCTCCCTTTAGGTAGATCAGAGCTCCTGCGGGTCATGATTAGATGGTATGTCCACTAGTAACTGTGATGACGCCCAACAGAATTATTTGAAACATTCTCAGTAAATAACAAGGAACTCCAGTAAGCAAAAGGGGAATCCTGTTAACTTGCAGGTTCAGTTTTCTACAAATGGTGGGGCAGAGGGAGGGGGAATACTGAGGACAAAGGTAAAGATCACCATAGAATCTAAGTCACCAGATTTCTGCGTTTAACCCATTCTAGCCCAGCCCAAGTGAAATTGTGTTTTGGAGAAGCCTCCATATTTGGCCATTGAGAGCTCAGCAGTGGGAGTTCTTGGCTGTATTTCACTGCTCTCTTTATTGAAATATTTGCCACATCTGACAGTTCTGTCACTGTTGAGTTCAGAGGGATTTTTAAATCACATACTAACTTTGATGCTTCATGCGTTTGTATTATTTGTGTATTCCTCAATCATATTAACGTTTCTATCAAGATTTTTGCCATATGACTCATAGCAAAGTTTTTAAGACTTATTTAAAACAAATGAATTTTAAATAGTGGCCCATTTGCTACGTGTTAAGTTTGATATACACAATTTTATACATCTTAAATTTATATATCTTTGGTATCTTAAATTTGATATATAAATGGTGGCCCCTCTGATATATATTTGCTTAACATAGTGTAACATGATTGATTTTGTTATATTTCCCATGAGCCGAGGTACTGTTGTTTTCTATTATCAGAGAAGACATTTCAGGTCTTTTAAATCTTATGTGAAGTACTTCCTAAGAAGAGAAGTAAAATGATTATATCTCACATTAGTTACTATTATCTTCAGCATCAAAACTAAATGAATATCCCCAGGAAAAAGGTTATAAAATTACAGCACCTAGACACATTGAGGGATTAGGAGGTAGTAAATGTGGAATGGGCTTACGAATGACTTTATTCACTTGCTGGCATTTTGGGGGGACTCAGGCTGTCAGGAAAATGAACCAATCTGTATTAATATAAAGCGCTAGAAATACAAATAAATCACGTCTGAAAGCGATACCAGGATTTTCCTTGGATGCTGCTGAATAAATTCTGCTTGTTAAATGTCAGTGAAATGTATGTCACCTGCATGCATAAAGTGAGAGGGCCACGAAAAGTAGACACTTAACCACTTTGAAATATTTAAGCCCTTTAATGTTCCTTTGACCTTCAGCTAAAGGACATAGTCACATAGCAGAGGAAATGCCTCAAATTCTAGCATCTGGGTTTGTTTCTTTATACTTTTTTGGCATAGTTACAACAGTAGGGCTTTTCTGTCCTTTAATTTTTTTCACAGTACAGTCCACACAGGCTTTTCACACAAGTGGGAAAGGACGGTTGTGAGGCCAAAAGCAATATGTTTCTTCTCTGTGCGCCACAGCAGAGCCTAATTGAATGGCTTGTTGTTTCAGAGGGAGCCCAGAACCAACAAGCAGACAAACAGAATCCCACACAAATACAAATTGCCTGTAAAATTAGATACCTACACACGTGCATATCGACAGATGTGTACTAAAAATGCAGGGATCTCTGATTTTGAGCTCGTTGGCTTAGTCACCATGTTCCAATTCTTTCATCTGTGCATGGTTTTTGGATTTTCATCTGAATTTTCAGCTGCCTGAAGGTGTTTCTTCTATAGCTGAGAAGAGAACCTAGTTTCATTACATATACTTGTAAAGTATATATATTTGGATGGGGGTGCTCTATTTCAGCCCTATTCATATGTCAACCATATTGTCATTTATCATTAGCAAAGGGTCACTTTTAAACTTTATAGAATAAAACAGTGAGATCCGATTTTCTGTTAATTAAAATATATATATCATAACAGTAAGCTGGAGACATCTTCATATATTCATGTTTTCCCTGCTTTACATCCAATAGGTTTCTGAGCTTTTCCTGAGACTTTGAATAATAGCAGCACACCCTAATGTACCTTTTTAAATGGGAATTCAGTTGGGTACCATATGCCTTTCTCACTGCTGAAGGCCTTCATGCTTTGGCATCTCTGCTGTCATCTTACCAGTGACCGTGGGCCATTTGTCTGGTTCTGATATGGAAATATTAAGAAGCAGTGCTGTTATATACAAATCCTTATAGCCTCAAAATTAAGTGCAGCTCTCAAAAGTAGCCTTAAAAGTTAAATGACACACAAAAGCTTGTTTTATCTGAAGTTTATATGTTTTTTCTGTAGAGTTACATTGGATAGGGTAGTTATCAGCCCTTAGCAAATGCCTACTTAATTTTCCCTAATCTGTTATTCATTCATTCAACAAATATTTATTGAGCACCTGCTCTGTTCAGACACTGTGCTAGATTCAGGGCAAACAAGACAGATAAGGTTCTAGTCCTCCCGAGCTTTCAGTCTTAAGGGGCAAAAATAAATTTATGTGATTGCTGTTGACTTACAAGGTGCTGAGACTGAGATAGGATAGCTTGAGAAAGTCTCTTCTCTGAAGAGCTGATGTTTTAAGTTGGACTGAAAGGTAAGAAGGAACTGGCTGTGCAAAGAGCTCGGGGAAGAACATTCTAGACAGAGTGAACTTGCGTGTGTTCAGTGACCCCAGTATCGGGGAAGGAGTTTTGTGTCCCGAGGGACTTAAAGTTGTGATGTGACTGTAGTGTATTGAGTGAGTGTCGGGGAGAGGGGCAGAAGAGGAAACTGGAGAGGTAGGGAAGGGCTCAGTTACATAGACAACATGGCAAAGAGTTTGGATTTTATTCTAAGTATAATGGGAATCCGTGGAAGAGTTTGAAGCTTCAGATGGAGATGAGAGGATGCCCTTTTTAAGATCAACTGTGGCTGCTATTTGGAAAATGGATTGTAGCAGGAAGCCAGAGTAGAATCAGAGAGATTATTTAGGTCACTGAAGGAGATCCCAGCCAGGAGACTGCTATGTAGCTGGAACAGGGTGGTAGCAGAGGTGTTGGAGAGAAGGGAGTAGATTCTCGGTGTCATTTGGAAATACAGTGAAAAGGGCTTAAATAGGTTGGATTTCAGGGTGAGGTTGGGGGTAGACTTCAGAGTGACCCCAGAGTTCTGGCTTGAGCAGTTGGTACCATTTCCTAAGATGGGTAAAACTGAGAAAAAACTAAGGGGAGTCAAAATTACCTGCTGAGAAACTGAGAGTACACTGGAGGCAGAAGTGATTCTGAGTCCTTTTCTTCGTATGGTGATGCTTTTTGGAAATCAAGTCATTAGAATGTTTCACTACCTGGAATACATCAGTAAAATTGTGAAAATTCCGCCTTGGTAGCTCTTGGTTCCAACTCTTCAGCTTTGTCTCCTGCTGTTTTATCTAATCCTCTGTCTCTTCTGTAGGCTGTGTTTCTCTGACCTTTGGAGAAGGCTTTTGTTTCTTCCCCAGGGATGTCAACAAAACCCACATCCCAATTTGCTTGGCTTCGCTTTAAAATTGTTCAGAGATTCTTTCTGTAAGTTTTTCACTACATGCATCTACTGTTTCAGACATGATTATTGTCACACTAGAATCCCAGTGGAACCAAGGCTAGCTGGGGGACATGAAAGATCGTGAGTGTCATATCTCATGCACACTCCAGAGCATGTGGAGAAACCCATACCGTTTAAATCATTCTTCCTCCATTCCCTAACTGAGGACTCATGTGGTAGGACTTTATTATACTTAGTCTATGCCTGTGTGCTTATCATACCACATTTTATTTTCCTGTGTGCCTGCCAATATCCTCTGAAAGCAGAGACGGTGCCTGGCATCTAGGGGATAGTTAATGAGTGTCTGATGATTTAAAAAAATAATGGATTGGGGCTGGGCACAGTGGCTCACGCCTGTAATCCCAGTACTTTGGGGGTCCATGGCAGGTGGATCACTTGAGGTCAGGAGTTCAAGACCAGCCTGGCCAACATGGTGAAACCCTGTCTCTACTAAAAATACAAAAATTAGCTTGGCACGGTGGGGTGTGCCTGTAATCCCAGCTACTCGGGAGACTGAGGCAGGAGAATCACTTGAACCTGGGAGGTGGAGGTTACAGTGAGCTGAGACCACACCACTGCACTGTCTGGGTGACAGAGTGGGATTTTGTCTCAATAATAATGATAATTAATAATAATAATGGATTGAAACTATGGAACTAAATTATAAAAGATAACTTTCATGATTTGCTAAAAAAAAATGGGACTTTATTGCCATTGAGGAACCTAAATTATAGAAGATAACTTTTATGATATGCTAAAAGAATAGGAACTTTATTGCCGTTGCAAGCTTGTGAGGAGAGAGGTAGCATGTGGAGTTAAGAATAGAATGACCGGTTCCTTGATTGAAAACAATCAATAAAGATACTGTGAACAGATTATCAGAAAGTATCCGTAAGTATAAAACACATTCAGAATTTAGAAAACAAGACATAAGACATAACTCTTACTACAACACTGCATTTTCCTCTGAAAGGAAGAGACATCACAGGTTTAGTATTTTTTGACCTGTCATTTGATTTTAGTTTAAGCCTAATTTCATTTAAGCTTACCCTTTTGGCCCTAGTCCCATTTCTTTTCGGTATTTTTGCTGCCAGTTTTTCAGATACAGAAGGAAAATCATATTTGCTGTGTGCAGTTGGAAGAAACCCTGGCACAGATCCTCCAGAAACCAAAGAGAGAAATTATTAGCCATATCCAGACCAGTAGCTGACTGGCTCCGATTCTTCCTCCCATGAGCATTCCTGATTAATGGGAGAATCTGTTCTGTAGTCAAACAGCCTCTTTCCTGAGCCCAGTCTGTCCTGGCTTCAGAGCATGACCAGCTGTGCAGCTGAAGCCATTGCCAGGGCTCTGTTTCTTATTCTACTCCTCAGCATGTCGGAGGTGGTGGATGGAGAAGCAAAGAGGTGGGAAGAGCATCCAGGTCAGTTCAGACATTTCAGGAGATAACAGACTCAGCGCCATCCACCCAGAATCCCGCCACTCACATTGGACTCTGTCCTCTTCAGAAGTCTGTCATTTTGCATGGTGCAAATGTTGCAGTCCTTCCCTTATTCTTTTGTCTTTTGTCCAGACCACTTAGCTCCTGCGTCTGTAGTGATTAAATGCTTTGTAACTTTCTCTGACATCCTTTTTTTCACCCCTTTTCTCTCTTCCCTTACTGTCTCTTCCACCATACCTCTTCTATTTTCTGTTCACCTTTGTTTCCTTTCAGCCATTGCATTTTCCCCTTTACACTGAAACAGCTTTGTTTATTGGCCTGTTTCCGGCAATATTAACATACTTCCATTTTTTACTAACCTGTTTACCAATTTAACAAAGCTAAGGTGGTTCATGGCAGCATTTGGGGCCTGAAATATGAAATACTATCATAGCAGATTATATATATTCAATTTCTGTTACCTTTCTGATATCTTTCTTCCTTATTCTAAACTCAATCTATTTCATTTCAGGGATCTGTTATCTGAGCGTTTGGAGTTTGGGATCCTTGTTGGGTCTCCAAAGCTTAAGACCTATCTCCACTGCATCTCTGAGATCTTAAAAACAATAATACGAAGATCCAGAATAAATTGGTGCCAGTTAAACTCGAACCAAAGAAGGTTTAAATGCAGTGAGCGTTTGAGTGATAAATAAGGTATGGCCCTAACTCAAGAGGCTTCCAGTTTTCTTGGGGAGACAGGCATGAACACCACTCACTAGAATAGAAAGTAGAGTGAAATGAGTACTTTCACAATTTACAGGTACAAGGAAAATACACAGGATTACTGAGAAAGGAGTTGTATTCTGACTAGGAAAATCAGAAATCGTGGCATTTTCTGTGAACATGGAAGGATGAACAGGATTTCAGTAATGGAGAAGAAAGGCAGGAAGGCTTCCTAGACCAAGGAGGTGATGGCAGTGGAGAAGTGTGCATGCCAGTCTTCTGTGCAGCATTGAGTGGCAGGTGCATTGCACCTAAGTGAGCACTAACTATGCTTTCAAGAAGGTTGGGACTAAGGGAACAGGCCTGAAGAGAAAGTAAGAACTCAAGGAGGAGTGTTTACTTTCTGAATTGTAGAAATGGAGCATGTTTATAAGTAGAAGAGAAGGAGCCAGCAGAGAGGCAGAAATTCAAGGCACAATGCAGGAGTGCAAGGCCCCAGGTGACACGACAGACTCTTCTGAGTCCTGCTGTCTCACTTTTCATGTTTGAGCTCATTTTATTGTTTGCTTTTTGAGACAGGGTCTCGCTCTGACATCCAAGCAGAAGTGCAGTGGTGCAGTTACGGTTCACTGCATCCTCCACCTCCCCAGGCTCAGCTTCCCAAGTAGCTGGGAATACATGTGCACACCACCCTGCCTGGCTAATTTTTGTATTTTTTGTAAAGATAGCATTTCACTATGTTGCCTGAGCTGGTCTTGAACTCCTGGGCTCAGGCACTCCACCCACCTCGGCCTCCTAAAGTGCTGGGATTACAGGGGTGAGCCACCATGCCCAGCTGCTTGAGCTCTTTATTCTGCCATGTCCAAGTTCCCTTTTCTGTGCAATACAGAGGTGGTATAAAGCCACTAAACCAAGGAATCAACTTCAGAAACAAGGTAAAGCAGCCTTCGCTCAATAGGAAATCACATCTATAGATCACCACTCTGTTGGCAGGGTTCAGATGACTGAGGTGTCTGTGTCTTGATCAAAAGTTTTCTTTCCATTGGGTCTCTGTCCTGAGGTCTCCATGGATCTGTGACCTTGGACAAGTCATTTAACCTCTAGGCACCTTCCTTGCCCTCTCTGTTAAAATGAGATGGTGGTCCCAGAGCTGTGTCCTAGGCCACTGTGTCACCACCACTTACAGTTTTTAAAATCCCGGCTCTATCGCTTCTGTCTCCTCTCCTCCTCCTACTGCCCTCCCCACTTCCCCTTCCTCTCTCCTGCTGTAGTCATTAGCTTGATGTATCCTGACACTATCCCTGTAATAAATATAAGTGGATGTTGCTAATTAAATGCTAGCGTATTTAAAGAAATTTTCCAGCAATCAGTAGAGTAACTGAGTGGTTTATAGGCTTCCTGTTCAAGAGGGAGGTGTCCTAAGGTTTAAAACTAAGGTTCTAGTCATAAAGAAGGCTTTTTATTATTAGGACAACATGGTAATTTGGTTGAGAAAGTACTTACTCTCTGCAACATTAAAAGATACGTATACTTTTGTCATTTTCAGTAGTAGCTTTGTCTTTTTGATTTACCTCTTCCGACAGTTGTGATTGACATCAGATTGAACACATGGTTCAGTAAAAACTACAGCTCCTTGAAGTACTATGTTAATATTCTAATCTCCTGTTTGCATCATTAATAAGAGCACATTTTATTGCCACTTGAAATAGACTCATTGACATCCCAGAATAGGTAGTTTTGATATTAGCAACTTGTTAAGGCTGCCCAGGCCGTTCACATTCCGTGTTCTTGATAATGTACCACATTGTAGCCCTTACTTACCATATTGAAAATGCACTGATTTGAAGAAGGAGGTCTTGTGCCTCCTTCTAGGGGTACTAGCTCTTTTAGTATTATTTCTCTTGTTGCTGAAGCTTATGTTAGAATCTGAGCATAAAGCTTCATTTCATTTTTCCTGGAGCCAATTATTATCTCAAAATGAGAAGTGCATGAGTAAATAAATTTAAAGGGGGCTTTTGGTTCTGACATAGGTAATCTACGCAGCACATCTGAAATATCTGGGATGTGGTTATATACAGTGGTCATCGTAGTCAGTGGTGAGATTCAGAAATGATGGCAGTTTATAAATCTAATTTTTAGCAAATACATAGCTTTAAGGCCCTGTGATTGTTTTCTTTCTTCTGTTGATCTTGTGACTTGAAAATGGCATTCGGTTGTCTGTTCATTTTAAATGTTTGTCACTTCTGACTTCTATTTCCTCTTATTGTTTTCTGTTTTTGTGTTTGAGCCCTTAACTCAGGTGTATTTATTTCCTCCTGCCAACTTCCTGCCCTCTTTCTTCTTCTGATATCTTCTCTTTGATAACCATGTCTTCCATGGTTAGTGTTCTCTTGCCCACCAGCAACCTATATTAGTTTGGTTCATTGGTTTAAAAACAAATCTCCTATTTTTGAGAATGAGAATGTGGTGTTATAATAACTAACATTTAGAGCATGCTTATATATCAGATGTCCCTAGGCATTTTCTATGGATTATGTTATTTAACACACCCAAGAACCCCATGAAGTAAGTTAAAGGGATGAAGTAACTTGCCCAAGATTGCATAGCAGGGAGAGGTAGAGCCGAAGTTGGAACCCAGATGGTCTCATTCTGGATCTCATATTCATAACCAATCCTGTTACTTTATTGTCTCAACTGTTCAGTCCATCAAGATTTAATAATGATCACCAGTGATGTCCCGGGCACAATGCAGACACAAGGACACTAAATCCCTTTCTCTTACCATATGTACAGGGTCTTAAGTGCCATTTGAGAGGTTCTTCCATAGCACCTGTGCATGCCAGTGCCTAACTCTTTTCGAAAGTTCAGGAGGTCTTCACCCCTGTGGAGCTGAGGTTTGCAGGATAATTAAGAGTTTGCCAGCTGGGAAGCGGAGAAGGCATAGGGACATGGGCTAGGAAAGGAGAACACAGTTGACGCTGTAACAGCTCTCATGTGACTGGAGCATAGGTGCTGCCATAGCAGAGCAGATGGGCAGTTGGAGAATATGTCTCGGAGTTAGTTGAGTCCTGGTGGCCAAGGGCTTTGAGTGTCGTGGCCCAGAATTTGAACTTCATTTTTCAGCCCTTTTGGAAGCTAGTGCAACCTTCTTGAGTCTCTTCTGCCTGTTTTGCCTCATTCCACAGAGGCCACTGGAGATCTGGAAACCCCACGGTGTTTAACATTGGCAACTGAGACCTCTACGTGATCAGCTTAGAGGAAATTTTATTGCAGTAGCATTGTAAAAACTAGTGTTTTCATACAGTCTTTTGATCCTTGGTCCTACATAACTACGGTTAAATCCAAAACCATAAGCAGAAATTTAACGTGAGTGCTTATATTCTTTTTTTTTTTTTAATACTTTAAGTTCTAGGGTACATGTGCACAACGTGCAGGTTTGTTACATATGTATACATGTGCCATGTTGGTGTGCTGCACCCATTACCTCATCATTTATGTTAGATATATCTCCTAATGCTATCCCTCCCCACCCCCTCCCCACAATAGGACCCGGTGTGTGATGTTCCCCTTCCTGTGTCCAAGTGATCTCATTATTCAGTTCCCACCTATGAGTGAGAACATGTGGTGTTTGCTTTTCTGTTCTTACGATAGTTTGCTGAGAATGATGGTTTCTAGCTGCATCCATGTCCCTACAAAGGACACGAACTCATCTTTGTTTATGGCTGCATAGTATTCCATGGTGTATATATGCCATATTTTCTTAATCCAGTCTGTCACTGATGGACATTTGGGTTGATTCCAAGTCTTTGCTATTGTGAATAGTGCCGCAATAAACATACATGTGCATGTGTCTTTATAGCAGCATGACTTATAATCCTTTGGGTATATCCCCAGTAATGGGATGGCTGGGTCAAATGGTATTTCTAGTTCTAGATCCTTGAGGAATCACCACACTGTTTACCACAATGGTTGAACTAGTTTACAGTCCCACCAATAGTGTAAAAAGTGTTCCTATTTCTCCACATCCTCTCCAGCACCTGTTGTTTCCTGATTTTTTTAATGATTGCCATTCTAACTTGTAAAATGGATACAGAGATACTTTCCAAAGAAGTTTTTAATGTAAATTTAAATGTATGACTTTTATGCAGGTATGGTATATGCTTTTTCCTAATTAAATTTCCTTTTTGGGGGAAGAGATTGAGAATTTAAATGATGTTATGAAACAAAAGGCTTTGGATACTGTTGAAAAGCTACAATCAGTACTGTTTAAAATGCTTATTTACTCACTATTACAATTAACCTTTATAAAGCAGACATCTTTTTGGATGGGGCTTTTTTAAAAAACCATTTTTATTAGTCCTTTTTCTGGTGATAGTAAGATGACTAGATATGAGCCCAGTTTAAACTCAAATTCTTACTTTTCTACTTTCAGTAAGAAAAATAATTAACATTAACATTTCAGTGGAATTGCAAATATATTGCCCTAGCTTACTCAGGGAAAGGGAATTACCAGCTGGTGAAAAAGCAGTAGAATAAAATGTAGTCGGGCGTATCTCACATTGAGATTCTTAGGTGGGGACTCTTTGAAACAAATCTCAAACAAATTTTAAAATCCAGAAGATGTCCTCTTTCCACAGTTATTACCATGGAGGCCCATTTTCTTGTCCTAATGTAGCTACCCTTGCATAAGGTGGAATGTTTTTTGTGTCTCTTTCTCTTTCCCTCCTTCTTTCCTTCCTTTTCTTTCCTTCCTTCCTTTTTTTGTTTTTAATTGCCTTCAGTGTTTGCAGCACTTTTTTCAATGGCTTTGGTAATGGCAAACTTTGATTTTTTGAAGTTGGATTTTATTTTGGGAAACAGCCAAAAGGCATATGGAGTCATACCTGATTAATAAAATAGGTAAGCACTTTGGGGAATTCTGTTTTTGCTAAAACATAAACTCAAACTATTAGGCGCTGAAGTTGATTTTATTGTATATCTCATGAACTGCCTTTAAAGAAAATGTCAAAAGGAACATTACATAAAAGGGTTGAAAAGTGGCAGAATTGAAATAGCTAGATAACTTCCTAAGGTGACTTTGAAGAACACTTTTATTGATTTGAATTTGTAAGTCCTATTATTTTGTTTCTTGGGGGCTTTTTCCCTTTATTTTGCAGTTTTAGCTTATGTATTCAATATAGTTAAAGTTCTTTAATTTAAAAAAAATCTTTAGGGCACTTTAGTAGCACTCAATCTTTGATTTGAATGTCTGTTAGTATAGTACTATATATGTGGGGATGTACCTGTACCAGTTAATAGAGCGGGTAGTTAATAGAAGGTGGCAGGGTGGTAAACCTTTCTCCCCCTGCATAATTGAATAGTTTTAAGTGCCATTTGAAATCCTGAATATCCAAGATTGGATTCTAATAACTGAGTGGCCTGAGAAGCTTTGCTCTCAGGAGCTGCCAGTGTTTATGAGAGTTATTTCACTACTTATCGCTATTCAGATTCACCGTGAATTTAGGTAGTAATTTACCATTGCGGAAGGGGCAAGCTCGGCTTCTGATAGTATTGTGATACTATGGTTTTGTTTCCTTAATGGTACGATTCTTGAGGTAGAAAAATTAAAAATACGTGGCATAAGTCAGTTTCATGAATTAAATTCCCCAGATTTAATGATGCCAGTTTTATTCCTGGGATGCTCACGCTATAACTCCCTAAATTTAATACTTCGGAAATGGTTGTTCTCATAGGAACTGTTACTGCAAAGTCAGTAATGGCTCTGGGGCTGAAATTTGCTTTCTTAATTCTAATCTATTGTCTTTTGTTGTCATATTTCCTCAGTTTCTTTAAATATGTCACACCAAGGACTGGTTACAGAAATACTGCAGTGCATTATCAAATCTAAACCTACTTTACTTTCTTTCAAATGAGCTTTTAAGCATATAAGTAGCATATATAATGGAAGCAGTATTTAGAGTGTTTAGGTAAGAAAGGATTTACTTCCATACTAGAGTATTTTACAGCTTTGTGTGATCTCTTAATTGTCTAAATCAGAGATTCTTGGGTACTTTCAAATTCATTTTAAGGTACCATAGCCCTTTAAAAATTATAAATAAACTTAGGCAGTTTGTTTTCAGAACTGATTGTGAGAATTTCAGCGTACTATTTAAGGTAAGTAGTGCCATACTGGGGACTCTAAGCTAGAGTCAGCTTGGACTTGTTAAACCACGTGACCACCCAGGGCTTCCGATAGAGCACGTTTTTAGCTATTTAAAATAATTACCATGCTGGACCTGGAGACCTTTGAATAGTCCATAAAGTTAATTAGACCTTGAGACACACCCCCTGCTCAGCTACTCAAGTACTGTATCCACTTCACAATGTTCCTTTGTTAACAAGATCTATGTAGTTGAAGTACGCATTATAGTAATGTGCAATTCATTGTGTGCAGACATTTCCAAAGTAAGATAATGGTAGTAATTACACAGTAAAAGAGTTCAGGCCTTTTGCGATTGTTGTGTGGCTAGGATAGGAAGGCTTTGTACATTTGATATGTTTTTGCATACTTTGGGTTGGTTCTACCTGATTATGGTACTAAAGTATTTGAGTCCTCTGCACTTGTATCATTTGATTGTTAAGACTTTACATTGTTGACTGGGTTCCATGATTTATAAAAAGATTCCAGAATCTTTTGTAACTATTTAAAGGTCAGTAGCTAATGATAATCAGAACTAATAATAGATGCTTGCTTATGTGCCAGGTATTAGTCTCAGCTGTTGATGTGTTAGTTAAACCTCTCAACAAGTCAGTGAGGTGGAGACTTTTATTATTTTATAGATGAGGAAGCTGAAGCTAGGAAAGGTGACCGAGGTCCACAGACTAGTAGTAAGTGGTAGAACAAACTAGACAGACAGGTACGTAGGTAAGTGGATAGAAAGAAATAGAGAAAGAAAAAGAGATTTAAGAGTAGTAGAAGGTATCAGTAAAGGATATAATAGCTGACTTCCTGCCTGCTGTGGTCTAGGCATTTTGTTGGGCTGTGTGGAAACAAAAATGTATGAAACTCAGGCCCAGTCCTCATGGAAATCACATATGGTCATGGATTGCCCTGATATAAGTGTAAATAATTAATGATGCAATGTGAACATTTTATAAAATAGGTTGTGCATAGACTTTAGTCTATGAAAATAGACTGAAGGAAGGAATCCAACTTGTGGGGGAGGCAGAGGTGAAGGGATATTCACAGAGGAGATGGCTTTTGCTTGAAGATGACCACAGTGCCCTTTGAAGGTGGGAACCATGTATTGTTCAACCTTGTCTCTCCAGACCTCTAGCAAAGTGCCCAGGATGTCATGGTTGCTCAGTAGATGTTGGATGGTAGGTGGTAGCAGTCTGGCCAGATGGATGAATGTTGGGGAAGAGCATTGTAGGACATGGACATATCTGATGAAAAGCACAGAGGCAGATGAGGCCATGGTCTGCTCATCTGCAGCAGGGCTGTGTCCTTGGGAAGTAGGATGTATGGGAGGAGCATGGCCACTGTGCTGCATCACGTATCACTCTCCTTTTACTTTTAGTCTCTATTTCCAGCATCCTCACTTCACCTGCTTTAAATCGTATTTGTATTTCAAAACCCTGATAAAAATTTCTCACTTCCTCCATGAAGTTCTTTCAACAATTGCCATGCACCCTAGTCTCTTCTTTTTCTAGTCACAGTCCTTTTTGTTCCTGCCACTCATGTGCCTCAATGAATATCTCAGTTACACTGATTTGATCTTTACAAATTGTATGAATGTATTAAATTATCACATGTACCCACCCCCAAAATATAACAGATTGCCTGCAGTCACCTCTTTGGTGGTTTTCTTTTGTTAAATAATTTCTTCTGTTGTTCTGTCTTCTTGGAGTGCAGAGAACCTTAGGATTCATTTGCTACCCTTCCTGTTGGTACAAGAGGACATGGAAGCCCATTGAGATGAAAATAATTGTCCAAATCACGTAAGCAGTTAATGACAGGCCCAGGACTGAGTCCATGGCTGAGATAATCCATGCTAGCTAATGTTCCTCTTGTTCTTTCGAACTCTGTAGTGAGTTTGTGGAGGTGAGGGACTGGGTATCATACTCACTGTGGGTCAAGTAGCTGCTCAGGAACATTTGCAAATGAAAGAATGAATACCACTTGGCTTTCTGAGTAATATAAAGATGATGTGGTTTGCAGCCTTAATAAACAGCTCTAGCAGACTAAACATATTGATAGTAAGACCTCAACTGTTAGACATACTCATTCAGAAATAATATCAGAAGATAACTGCTGAGCAGAATTTTCATGTTAAAACTATTTCACTAGGAGTACTGGTACAGGTCGGTGTTAGACTCATTAGTGAAAACTCACTTAAGGAACTCTTACTAGCTTTACATATTTCTGGCAGATTAAACTTAGATTACTTACTTTTAAATTGTTATTGGAAGTTAATCTAAGTTAGTTTCCAATATAAAATCATTGTCTTAATTGAATAATTCTTGCTTCACAATAACCTAATTTAGAATGGAAATTAGATTCCAGGGTGCCCTTGTAATTACAAATTGAAAAATCCTTTTCTGACTCAAAAGGAGGCTTACTGGTGACAAATTCCATTGTCAGCAACATTCTCATCAGAGGCTCAGATGAGGTGGTGCCTTCTGACGCATTCTTAAGTGGGTAATGGGTGGAAGAGTTAGGTATGAGGTTATTGCTAAATATGAGCAACTGTGAATTATACAAGATTTATTACTCAGAAACCAACAGAGTAGACCCTTGCAATTTGTTGCTTTAACATTCATGAATTCAGTTATTTATGAAACAGTGACCTGGAGGATCCATGCCATGTAGTGATTTGTCATTTGAATCAGGTGTGCTATGAAGCCCCTGTGCAGGAGAAAATCACTTATCTGGTGGCAAGCCAACCGCCCAGTTGTTTTTAGCCCATTATCACATATGTGGGAAGTCATGAACTAGTCAAAACTGTTTTCTTTATAAAAGAAGGCCTGGTGATGGGAGTGCAGAGGAATAACAAGGTACTAGAAGGTGATGGTTCTTTACCAAAAAAACAGAAATCTGGAACCAGTTAAAAAGCCGGCATGCTGTATTTGGCAATAGATTGAATCTCTGAAATGCATAGTCCAGAACCAAGAAGAGCATTTTCAGGAAATACCTCAGTGAGTGTACTGGCCAATATAAAATTTCACTTTCTGGGGCAATTATGATCTGTGGCATTGTACAACAGAGTGTTTGCAAAGACTTCGGGACTTTTGTGGAAATTCTGAGTCTACTTTGTTTCTATCCCTTTTTTATAGGAGGCCCAGTAATGATATCTTGACTGAATTCCCTTTTTGAGTTACAATCATTAATCTTGAAGGTCATTTGAGATGTCTCAAGTCTCTTATTTAAGTCTTTGAGATCAAGTAAAATCCCTAGCGTGTATCAATAGCCACCTGTATCAAACATTGTGTGTGTTTTTTAAAGACAGAATATCTGGCTATGGGATTCCCTTAGTCTCTTTGGAAGAAATTATCTTGAATAGGGAAGATAGTGAAGAACTGGTATGTCCAAGTAGAACTAGGAATTAGAGCAATAGCCTAGATCCTAGAGCTCAGAAAATGGGCAGTAAGTCAGGGACAAAAGGTAGCTTCTTAATCTGTTGTTAAAAATCACTTAGAATACAAATTCACATTGAGCCAGTCCGTCAAGCTCCCAGTATCACTAAAGAAAACCTGTGGTACTACCACTCTCCCTTGTTTATATCTGACCTCCCATGAGGCTCCTTTTTTTGTATGGGTAGTGCTTTCCCTATTCGAGGCACATTTTTATGGTTTTTAGTTATGACATGGACAAAGGATAGCATTGACATAAACGCCAAATTTTAATAAATGACTTTCCTGGGAATGAGAGTAGCAGTGACTTTAAAAATGGTAAGAAAATGGGCAGGCACAGTGGCTCACGCCTGTAATCCCAGCACTTTGGGAGGCTGAGGCGGGCGGATCATGAGGTCAGGAGTTGAAGATCAGCCTGACCAACATGGTAAAACCCCATCTCTACTAAAAAATACAAAAATTAGCCGGGCGTGGTGATGCGTGCCTATAATCCCAGCTACTCAGGAGCCTAAAGCAGGAGAATTTCTTGAACCCAGGAGGTGGAGGTTGCAGTGAGCCGAGATCGTGCCACTGTACTCCAGTCTGGGCGACAGAGTGAAACTCCGTCTTAAAAAAAGGAAGAGGAGAAAATGGGGAAGAAATAGAGAAGGCTGGCTTCATCCTCCTCATTTGCGAGGCAGGAGATCTGCAGTGCCTTCACAAGACTAGGCAGGCAGACGCATCCCCTCACTATAGGGACAGAGTCTTTCAACCATCAGCAGGAGATGTTTGGGTAATTCACTTCCCTCACAAAACCAAGGATCAGAACAAGAGCAGAAAAGCACTGTTTGAACTGTGAGGAAGCCATGCAGCATAAGAGGGTCTTGTAGACAGCAAGCTTTCAGAGGTGGGAGCCATATCGAGCCAAGGCCTGAAGCAGACACACAACTTCCACATGAAGCATTCTACCGTCTTTCATGTTGAGAGACCCTGTCTAGTCTTACCAGCGGCTCTCATTACTGAATGGAGTGAAATCCCATAATGCCATGGAAGAGCTTCTACTTTTCTCTGGCTGGACTTCATCTTCTGAATGGGTTAAGGAGATCGCCGGAGGTCTAAACTTCTGGGGATTCAGTTGTTGCAGAGAAGTCCCTATAATATGGGGAGGCCCTAGGTTGTTCCTTATGGGCACTGTCTCTGTCTAGGGCTCCAGCTCCAAGACCCTTGGTGTACAGACAGATTGCCCTTGTATTCCATCTTGCAGGCCTGCCCTCCCTCCCATTCCTAGCCCATTTGTTCACTGTGTCTCAGGGGGCGAGGCTCCGCCTGTGTGGGTGGGTAACCTATCAGCACCTGGCCGGTGGACAGCACTACAGCTGTTGTATGACCAAAGGTTGCTCTTCTGACCTTTCTTAGCCGCTCGACTAATAAATAAGTTATTTTTGTCTTGGTTTGGTTTGTATATTTAGCTGATTTCATGATAAAGGAACTTTGTAATCAAACACTTTTTCAGCTAGATTCTAAGCAATTTTAAATATTACGTAAGAGATCAAATAACCATCAGGGAAAGATGCAAAGACTGAAAAATGAGGTTAGGATGATGACTGTGTGTTTTGATGGAAGCAGTGCAGGATTCCCCAGGAGACTGGGTTTCCGGCCCTGCCTTGACATTCATAGGTAAATGACCCGTGGGCAAGTCATTTGGCTTTTCCAAGTCACTTTTTTTTTTTCTTTGCTCATATCTACAAATTTCTGACTAAGACAACTTTTTTTCTCCTTTGACAAGTAAGTCTTGTAGACAGAATCATTCCCACATTTGTATGTAATATTGATTCCCCTATTCTCTTGTAATTAAAGCTTCAAATCACTAATTCATTGTTTTTGTAGGAAGGATTAGATTGATTCGTTGAAAATTCTGAGCTATAGAATACCGCAAAAGAAGCCTGGGCTTTCTCCTTAAAGTTTATATGTACAGAAAATCTAGGCTTGTTGAGAACAAAGAGTTTTCTGTACATCATTGTTTTTATTAAAATGCACAACTTATTATAGTGTCTCTTATTTAGCAGTTGGTTGTTAAATATTCCTGGAGTTAATGAATACGAATCTTCCAGGTTCTTGTAACAGATAGTTGTAGAGCTTTGGTAAGAAGTGTACATACTGCTTGAGTGTTTCTCAAGTGATTCTTCAGAATGCTTTACTTACATTCACTCTTAAGGCAAAAATACTTCCATTATTCTTATAGTTCATTGTCTTAGGAAACTTGTTGCAGAAGTTTCTGATTGTCCCCATATACATGTGTTCATTCTCCTCTTCTTTCATAGATATAAAATGTTTGAAGATATAGCCACTCAGAATAAAGACACCCTTGAGAGAGGTGTGGCCACGTGACTCAGTCTTGGTGCTTGAAGTGAGCGGACATAACAGTGCTCCTTTTCCCATAATGCCATTTAGAGTTGCGCCTTCCCCTTCGACTTCTCCCCTTAGCAAGCATGGAGTGATTACATCTGTGCTCTGGGACATCGTGTTAGATGTTAGGTTTAAAACACTAGTTGGAATACCATATGGACAAGGGCTGCACCATAGGGATTGAGGGCAAAAAAGCTAAAAGGAACTTAGGTCCCTAGCACCTGTGTGGAGCCCAATCCCCATAACATTTATCGAATTAAATTTCATGACACTCTTATTGCACGTAACACAAATTGCCAATTACTGGCATGTGGCTTTGTGAGAGCTGTTTCTCCATAATCTGTTGAGACTTATTTGTGGAATCATGATGTCCTGTGACGTTTGAAAATGGAAGAGAATCCTGGAATATGGGAACAACACTGACGTAGGAGACACTGTTCACTTTGGCAGCAGTCGTGATCTCTTCTTGCTGTGGAAGCCTCAACAGTTTGCCTGGTCCCTCTATTGTAGTCCTCTCTGAATTGTCTCTCAGGCTCGAGATGCTGGGCTCTGGGTGGGTTGCTGTTTGGTATAGAAGAAGATGAGATTGGCTGGGACGACTGTTGTTCAGGTCCATCAAGCCTGTTGCTGTTCTCTATACCTTGAGCCAGCTCTACTGTGCTAAAATTTATAGACTAGACAGACCAGCATACAGAAAGAGAGAAAGCAGCTGTTTTTAGAGGGAGGAGAGAAGATAGTAGAGCTTACAAGAGACTGATGTTTGCAAGTGGATGTGGTATAAAGTAGTAGTTCTGAAAGCACAGTGCCTAAACAGCAGTATTAGGAGCCTGTGAATTTGTTAGAAATGCACATCCTGAGGCTTCACCCAAGGCGAGCTAATTTAGCAACTGTGGGGACAAGATTTGGCAATCTGTGCTTAGAAAAGCGTTTGGCTTGCTCAAGTTTTGAGAACCAGTGGTCTAAAGAGTGTTGGGAAGTCTGACAGTGGTAGTTACAATGGGTGTGTCCTGATGGGAGTCCTGGGATCAAAAAGACTTGGACTGGAAGTAAGGGACCAGGTAAGGGAGCATTCCCTTCAGAGAGAGTTGCTAAAATAAGCTGGGATTCTCATGATGCTCCTGAAAGGAGTGTAAGTACTGCTCCTGTGTTTGGGACCAAGGGTGTATCTAGCCTTAGGCTTCTATTCCGGCACATCCCATCAGCCAGATGCGCAAAAGTTTCCCTATATACAAACTGTAATGCTTAAATTGCCAGTATTTTGAAGTAGAGAAAGGTGCTTATAAACTCATGCTGACTGTGATGAACAGGGAGTACTTTTTCCCCCTACCTCTGCTTGGGAGATTGAACCCCATCATGCCCTGGAAGATGGCTTTGAGCCAGAAGCCAAGCCCTTTAATGGCTAACGAAGAGGAAAAAAAAGTATGATTTCCATGTAAGGGCTACCAAGAATATAAGTACCTATTTAATAAATTATTTGTTGAAATGCCTTTTCTATTTTGGTAGTTGAAGTTTGAAAAATGTTTGGAGTACTATAATTATCATTTCTGGGAAAAAAATACACATTGCAGTATTTTTGTTTTTGCTGTAGGTCAAGTTGTAGTTCAGGATGGAAAGTAAACACATCCCTTTGCTCAGCTGCAGCTCACATATTTGTAGTCTCTGGGTGCCCTCTTGGCGGTCGTGGTGGATACACAAAGGACACAAACAGGGCATAGAAACGCGGGGCTCCATCAGGGGCTTGCCTCAGTGCGAGTCTGATTAGGAAGTTTGCTGGAGCCAAAGGAATGGCCAAGAAGGGTGGAGATGCCTTCACAGAAGGAGTCCTGGGACTGGAATGAGGCTGTTCTCAGAGGCATGCCCACCTCTGGGAGGGGTCTGCAGAAGCACTTTCTCACCAGGGAGAGCCTTTATGGTATGGGTATAAACATTGGGACGTCTTTGTTTTTGGAGGCACTCCTTACCATTATATGCCATCTTGTCAATTTGACAACTTTGTAAACAGGGCCCGTCCACACATCTTGAATGTAGAAATAGCTGATAACAGTCTCCAGGAGAAATTACCTATATAAGGCTGCTTCCTTCCTTCTCTCCAGAGTAGGGACAATTTTGGAAGCTGACAGAGAAACAGCACTTGAAACTAAAACTTTTGGCATGAAGAGGACTGTGTGTCTGTGTACCTATGCCTATGAGTGTGTGTCTGTGTTTCAGAATCAACTTTACCTTAATGAGTCATAGCAAGCATGGAGTGATTACATCTGTGCTCTGGGACATCGTGTTAGATGTTAGGTTTAAAACAAACAGAGGAGAAAATATAAAGACCTGTGAGTACTCTGTGTGTGTGTGTGTGTGTGTGTGTGTGTGTGTGTGTGTGTACATATAGATATACACATATATGTATGAAATGTTTTTATACTTACATACTTTATATTTTACATAATATGAAAAAGTATATATTCTTTTACTCTCCAAGACAGTCTTGTAGAATAGATAAATTTTTGCCCTGTACACTCTATTCAGCACCCTCTTTTTATTCTTGCTATATCATTTTAATTACATAAGTAAAGTCACTTTCAGAAATCTCAGATCAACACATGATATTCTTTGAAGTCTTTCTAAAAACGTCTGAAATCCATATGCCACCTCAGGGACTCAGGAATTTATTGACATCATCACTGATAATACCCTTGTTTTACTATACCTTGTCTTTAAAATCATGGAAGATCACACTTTCTACTACACTACTAAAACTGTAGAGTGTTGACAAATACCTGAGTTTTAAAGGAACATGACTGGCTGCTCCTTTAATTCAGCAAGCATTTGTCGGTCTTCCTTGAATGAACAGGAACTGAGCATCCTTGGAACCTGACCACATAGGAAGGGCTCTCAGGACATCTGGCTGGAGTATGTTCATAGGAGATACCCACAAGGGCCAGCCCCTCATCTTACAGATGAACACCAGACCCTTCACTCTGACATATTTAAAATCTGACATTTTATTATGTACTTTTTTCAAATTGCTGTCATTGTTGCACAGAGGAAGTACCAAGTTACTGCATCCCTTCCTCAGTGGAGGATAAATTGATAAAGGTTTTATTTGTTGTTCTAAAATGGATGCCACCTTCCAGTAAACATCACCTGGGGAGTTCTTAATTTCTAATGTTTATGCCTCTGTGACATTTTCAAGCTGTTATAAAGAGTCTTCTTAAAATGTTGCTGAGCTGGCTATACAAATTTAGTTCATTTAATTTTCCTCATTAGTCATTTGTCCCATTCTCTAATAATTTTGATGCCTTTTTTGTGGGTCAGTGTTTATGGCAAAATGTGTTTGGTGGGAGAGGTATTCAGAGAAGACTGTAGTTTATTAGGTAAAATTAATCGTTTTTAAACCAATCTTTAGTTCTTTGTACATTTATCTAAACCATCCTTAGGCCTTATTTTACTGCCACATTTTTAAAAAATAAATTCATTGTTACATTTTGAAATTTGTTGTGTGTAGATATATAAATATAATTATTTGAATGGCAAATTTTTCTGCAACTAAGTTGGATATATTTTTCTGGTGTGAATTAACAGATGAAATAAAATGTCTCTGGACTCAGTAAATATTTAAAAACTGTTTTAAAATTCAGTAGGATGCAAACAGGCCACATTTGGCATCAGACTCTCCCACTCCCATAAAAGGCAAATCCTGGAAGCTGCTCTGAACTTTTTTTCTTCTTCCCAGGAAGCTGTGACTTTTCCAGGAAGATTCCAGGGAACGCTAGTTGGATCCAATTTCCTAAGACTTAAAGCAGCTTAAATCCCCTGGGAGTGTGGAGGATGAAGTTGTTGAGGGTCCCTAGAACAATGGGTCAGCATTGACTGCACGTTGGAGTCAGCTGGGGAACTTTAAAAAAAAAAGTACCAATACCACGGTCCCACTTCCAGTAATTCTGTTTAATTGGAATTGGTCTGGGGTGCACTTGGAGCTTTTGGATTTTTAATCTTCTCTCAGGGTTTTTAATGGGCAGCCAGTGTTAAAAATCATTACTCTAGCACTAAATTTTCAAACTATAGTACACATGAGAATCACCTCTAGGGTTTGTTCAAACCCAGATTACCGAGCTCCACTCCCAGCATTTCTGATTCTGTAGGTCTGGTGGGCCTTAGAATTTGCATTTCTAGCAAGTTCCTTAGGAGATACTGATGCTGCTGGTCCAAGGATCATTGTTTGACAACCACAACTTTAGAGCCGTTCATCTCAAACTTTACTGTGCATCTTGCTAAAATGCAGATTCTGATTCAGTAGGTCTGGAGTGAGGTCTAAGTTTCTGCATTTTCAGCAAGCTCCCAGGTGATGCTGATGCTACTGGTCTAGGGGCCACACTTTAACAAATCTCTAATCTAAAGCATCATTATCAACGCAATTCCATAATATCCTTTGGGAAGAAAAGACGTGTGGT
Source organism: Chlorocebus sabaeus (assembly GCF_047675955.1). Lineage (NCBI taxonomy): Eukaryota > Metazoa > Chordata > Mammalia > Primates > Cercopithecidae > Chlorocebus > Chlorocebus sabaeus. Next base: position 36,116,963 of record NC_132917.1, read on the forward strand.
TCAGGAGATTCCTAGAGGCACGGTGGGGCCCAATATATGCCTTAGACCTGGTGGCAGGCAGCGATCTGGAGGGCTCAGTGCTGCTTTGGCACTTGGCCAGCTGTGCCTTGCCAGGGTGTTTGAACATGCCCTTGGCGAAGCTGTACTGTCAATAGGGAGCTTCATTGTAAAGATTCTCTGTTTGCTTAGAGTAAGGCAGTGGTTCTCAGGCCCAATTGCACAATAGAATCACCCTGGGAGCTATTTAAACAAGTACTAATGCCCAGGCTCCTCCTCCAGAAATTCTGATTTAATTGGTTTGAGGTGGGATCCAGACAGTGGTATTTTAAAAATCTTTGTGAGTAATTTTAATGCACAGCCAGGGTTGAGAACCACTGAATTGAAGAATCACGTTATAGTCTTACAGATCATTTTTTTTTCCTTTTATATTTGGCTAAGTTATACTCCACTGTGATGCAAACTAGCTTTATTAGGTAGTCAAAAACAATTTAATATGGCATTTTTGACAAACCACCAAGAAGAGACTCTGAAAAGATTCCATCGCTGTTAAATCCTAAATTCAGAGTCTAAGAAAGTGCTGGGAAAGTGCAGTGGGTGTTTCTGAACGAGCTTGAAATATGAAATATTTCTGGGACTGTATCAACAAGTCTAATTTTTTCCCCTTGGGGTTATGATTGTGCGGAACAAGTCTTCACAGCAAAGCTTGCCAAAAAAGGTTATGATAAAATCATGGAATGTGTATGAAAAGAATTCACAGTGTAACTTTAAAGGAGTCAGTCTCTAAATTTAAAAACTTAGTGATGACATACGTATTACATTTGTAATAGAAGTCTTAAGAACAAAGTAATCCTGAGTATAAGAAAGTTCCTCCTTTTATCACATGATATCTCTAAGGCCAAGGAACCAGTGAAATAGGACAGCCAACAAGAAAGTAGTGAGGATACGCTAACGACCCTGAACCTCTTTATCTTTGCAAATTAATTTTTTCCTCTGTATTTAAGAAAAATGTAGCTGCAGTTGAAACTCTTCTTGCTTTTGGCATTATGGACTAGTGGGAAAATCGTGGGCTTTGGCAGTTCTGCGACTAGCTTTGTGACCTCGGCCAAGTTTCTTATCCTTTCTGGGTCTGAATCTTCATCTGTCAAGTAGAGATGAAGATATAATCTCTTCTTCACACAGGAGTACAAAGGCACGTGAGAATGAGCAGAGGCATGCCCCACATGTAGGAGATGCTCAATTAGTGGAGATTTCTTTCGTTTCTCCAGCATGACCATGGGAATTTAATGCTTAATAAGAAGCATTATCAGCTGGGCGCGGTGGCTCAAGCCTGTAATCCCAGCACTTTGGGAGGCCGAGATGGGCGTATCACAAGGTCAGGAGATCGAGACGATCCTGGGTGAAACCCCGTCTCTACTAAAAAAATACAAAAAACTAGCCGGGCGAGGTGGCGGACACCTGTAGTTCCAGCTGAGGCAGGAGAATGGCGTGAACCCGGGAGGCGGAGCTTGCAGTGAGCTGAGATCCGGCCACTGCACTCCAGCCTGGGCAACAGAGCGAGACTCTGTCTCAAAAAAAAAAAAAAAAAAAAAGCATTATCCATCAAAACATTTTTCTTGTTGAGTCTTTATTGGTATTTTCTGCCTATTAATTGTATCAGTTTAGATTCCTTCTTAATAATCATGAAGTCTGTTTTTCCACTTAAAAGAGTAGGCCCTTTCTTCTTGCTTTAGAGCCATCATTTTTTCCATTCCCTGTGTCTGGAACACTCTTGCTTTGTTTTTTGTGTGCTTTCTCCCTTGTTCCATGCAAGCCTCTGTTCGGATGCCCTGTCAGAGATACCTTCCTTCACTGACCTGGCTGACACGTGGCACCCATATCACTGAATATGCTGCAAAGCCTTTATCACCACCCGGCACTGTGCTGTGTAGCTCTTGATTGCCTGTCTTCTCCAGAATTGTAATTCTCAAGGTTGGTCTCCCTGTGCTACCGAGTGACCGAGGGCCCCCGTGATACTTTAGGCTGATACCACAGCTACTCCAGGGCTTTAGATTATAAAAGACATCAGAGGGAGGTGTGGGAAAAACAGTGACCCCAGACTCTTCGCTTGACTTTGTGTTCTACATACTGAATTCCCTGTTATCAAATGTAATCCAAATTTGGGGTCCTTCGAATTCCCTGAAGTAGCTTGAACCGCCTCAAGGATTGTCTCAGGATAGCTGTGTATCCCATGTGAGTGTGTGTGTGTGGGGGGGGGGGGGGTGTGTATGTGTGTGTGAGAGAGAGAGAGAGAGAGAGAATGAGAGAATAAGAAGATATTTTGAAATGGAAGTTTTCAGTGTCAGATGTATGGGACTCTACAAAATTTAAATAGAAACAATGGTAATCTGCCAATATAATTTTTATCTTTTTTTTTTCTCTTACCATGAGTAGTTTTTCATTTGCCTTTGTGTTTTTTTTAAATCTGCATTTAAGCAGAAATTCTTGCATGCATTTGCTTCTTGTAGATCATGATTGCGTTAGGTTGGTGCAAAAGTAACGGCAGTCTTTGTCATTACTTTCAATGGCAAAAACCGCAACTGCTTTTGCACCAACCTATACTTTCTTGACATATCGACCTGAAGAGGGCCTAATAATGGCCAAGATCCAGTTATACACATTAAAGTGACTAGGATTGATAGAAACTTTCCAGGGTTATGGTAAAAATCACTTTATATTGGGTGAGCCTGTTAATATTTTAATACTAACTTCTTAAAGATTATTAAGATGACGAAACCAGGTTATTTTTCCATAATTATTTCTGTTGCAAGTGATGTTGTCACTTTGGTCTTTCTGTATCTGGGCAGGCTTTTTTTTTTTTTTTTTAATGTCTGTTGCAGCGTTGTCAGTGAAACCAGACATAAAAGTTAGTTTAAGTATTACATATGGATCTGTTAGACACCACAGGGAAAGAGTTAGGAGCGACTTCTTTTCAAATAGGTAAAATTAAAAATTCAGAAGTAATGTCAGAAAAACCTTCTAATTGATGGAGTGGCTGTAGTTTTATCCTTGTTTTCTCCATGGAAGAAACTTGGAATCGAGACAGAGAAGAATAACTAAAATCTAATGGGAGAATTTATAGAAAAAATCTGAAAAAAAAGGGTTTCAGAAAAACAGTTCCTGATGTTGTGGTAATTGTATTACATTTAAGTGACAAACTGGTGACTTGTTCGGGGCAGAGGAAGATGCGGGGTGAGTAGGGATTCTAGGTAATTTATTGAAAGGGGAATAGAGGGTTGAAAGAAGAGAAAAAGGAATGTTAATTACAAAATAAGAAAGATGGAGACTTTGGAAATCTAAATTATTTGAAAGCATAACTTCACAATTTGAAGGCTTGAATCTTATGCCTGCTAGTCATGAAGTTAAAAACATAGCTTTGAAAAATTAAAGTAAGTTCTGGAAATTTGAAGAGAAGTTACTGGCTTGTAGTAGATTTTACAGATCCCTCTTGGAAATCAGATAAAAAATGTGAGGTATAGGTAATCAGAATGTCATAATTAAGCTTGATTTAATAAATATGCAAGATTATATGTAATAAACAGACGATATATGTTCTTTTCAAATACCCATCTATTTTAAAATTGGTTATGAGGCCACACATACATACACACATGTGCTAAAAACCAAAAACATACAAAACTCAGGAAGTTAACAAAAGTAGGGAATTGTACAGCCTACATTGTCTGTCAACCAGGCAGTAACACTATAAATTAAAAAAGAAAGCTCCCCCAAATCTACCTATGCAGAAATTTAATATCACTCTTCTAAAAAGTCTTTAAAAAGGAGACATATAAATTACTTAGCAACAAGTCACATTGAAAACAATACATATGAAAAATCAGAAGATAACCAAAGCAATATTTGATTGAAGTATTCAAAGCATAATTAAAATTGTTTGTATAATAACTATAAGAAATGTGTTTGTTATAAGTTGGCCAAATAGAAATGAACCGAGCATTAATCTTAAAACACTAGAGGAAAACTAACAAAATCATCTGAAAGATAAAGAAGTAAGAGATTCAGAAACTTAAAAGGACTGGCATAAAGTACAATAAAGAAAGCTTGGTCAATAAAGTATGAAATGAACTTGAAAATCTAGATGGATTATATACTTTTTGCTAAAATGCAAGTTAGGAATGATAATTCTAAAATAGGTAGGACACCTGAATAATAACCAAAGAAGAAATCTGCCCCCTCCCCCTTCAAAAAACATACTGAATTCAGATAGTTTCACAGGTGAGTTGTATGAAAACATCAAGGAATAGATAATTCCTGTGTTATTTGAATGGTTTTACAGCAGAGAAACAGATAGAATGCTAAACAGCTCATTAAAAGAGTTAGTGTAGGCCGGGCATGGTGGATCATGCATGTAATCCCAGCACTTTCGGAGGCTGAGGCGGGCGGATCACAAGGACAGGAGATTGAGACCATCCTGGCTAACACGGTGAAACCACGTCTCTACTAAAAATACAAAAAATTAGCTGGGCATGGTGGTGAGCGCTTGTAGGCCCAGCTACTTGGGAGGCTGAGGCAGGAGAATGGCGTGAACCCGGGAGGTGGAGTTTGCAATGAGCCGAGATTGCGCCACTGCACTCCAGCCTGGGCAACAGAGTGAGACTCCATCCCAAAAAAAAAAAGAGTTAGTGTAACTTTGAAACTAAAATTGGATAAGGCCATCATAGAGAGAACTAAAGATGAGCATCACTCAAGTTTATAAATTTAAAAATCTTAAAATGTTAGGAAGTCAAATCCAACAGGATCTTTAAAAACAGAGTTTATTCTTAGAACACAAGGATGATTTAAAATCCAACTGATTATATTAATAAACTAAAGAGAAAACCAGTGTGATCATCTTGAGAAAAGTTGAAAAGCATTTAATAAGATTTAACCTGCATTTTTAACATTCTTATATCCCTTCTGGCTGTCACACTCTGATCTACTTACACTGAAGACTGTGTCTTTGGTAGCCTACCCTATTCCGCTTTTATTACAAAGGCAGCTCTTAAGAAATAAATCCATCTCTTCAGGCTTGAACCGCAAAACACACGTGAAGAGGTGACAATGTTGGGGCTGTCAAAAAGAACTTAAAGAGTGGGATAACTGGCCGGGCGCGGCGGCTCACTCCGGTAATCAGTCCCAGCACTTTGGGAGGCTGAGGCAGGCAGATCACAACATCAGGAGATCGAGACCAGCCCGGCCAACATGGTGAAACCCCATCTCTACTAAAAATACAAAAATTAGCTGGATTTAGTGGCGCGCGCCTGTAGTCCCAGCTACTCAGGAGGCTGAGACAGAAGAATTGCTTGAACCCAGGAGGCGGAAGTTGCAGTGAGCTGAGATTGCACCACTGCACTCCAGCCTGGCGACAGAGCAAGACTCCCTCTCAAAAAAAAAAAAAAAAAAAAAAAGTGTGATAACCAGCAAGAACTAATATGTTGGGTTTTAATGGAAATGTTTAATCGAAGCATATGTTTCAAAATTCTGATTATTACATACTAAATATTTTATAAAATAAAAATGTAATAGAATATGATAAGAATATGTTAATGACAGCAAATTAACAAGAGTAGGAATTAAGTGCTATTTGTAATCAAAGTCACAAAGCTTTTCTTAATTATAAAACAATGTGTTTGCCAGATAAGCAGTCTACCAAATGCATTTTACAAACTCCAGCTTAATCCGCATACATTCAAGATTCACCTTCTCCTCCTCAGCTCTTTGATTTATTCTCCTCCATACTGACAGGGCTCTGAGAGTGGAATTCCTTATTAGTTATCATGTCCTGTTTTCACTGCAGTTCCTTGGGGGGTTATACTATGAAAGTGGGCTAGATGGATTCTCTGAGACTCCTGTTTGACCCAAGCACTTGTGGCATATAGGCTGTAGCTCCCATGAGACACGCAATGAGATAAGACTGGGTAAGAGGGAGCAGGGATGCAGCTAACCTGGTAGCTTTAACAAAAACCACATTTCTGTTAGGGAAGGAGCTGTGTCCAGAGAAATCAGCTGATTTCTCAGGATCACAGTAGTGATTCCTGAGACAGGAGGCATATTATTGCAGAGGAGCATAGCTGGAACCGGATGGACCAAGTTTCACATCACTATTTACTAGCTGTGTGACCTTGGGCAAAGAAATCTAAATCTGTTTCATCGTCTGTAAAATGGAGCAAATAATAACTCACCTTCTGGGGTTCTTGTGACATGAGCACATGGCATGTATGTTAATGAAGTCTGCTCTTAGGACAGAGGCTGTTTTATTTTCCATTCTGCTTTAAGCTGCTTATTGGATATTGGCATGTGGGTGGTAGCCACAGGGAGGGTAGAGGCCTGCAAATGAATGTTTCCCCTGAGTGAGGCACAAGTGCCATGAAGTAGTCTTCTATCCAACAGGAAAATTAAGTGTAGTCATAAGGTAGGTGGCAGAAGGAAGGCAGCATTAAGACTCAACCCATTTCATCTCCTTCTCCAGCACACCCTGTACCTAGCTGTGGTAAATAGTGCTAGCATCTGTCTTCTTCCATATTCTTTCTTGCCAAGTGCCTTTCTAACCTCCTCCCACGTCTCCTTCCTCCCCAGATATTGTGCACCTTCCTGTTGTTGCCCAAGTTCCCAAAGTCCTATCTTTCTAAGACGACCTTTCTAAGACCTGTTTTTCTGAATTATTCTCTTCCTCTTTCTATATAATCAAAGCTCTAATTTGTCTCATAGTGAACACTACGGTCTTGAAAATGGCATAAGGGTTCTAAATGACCAGGTAACCAGGTACCCCTGCTGCTCATCCAGCCTCATCTCCTGTTTCTCCTCTCACTTGCTGTGCCTCAGCCACACTGACGTTCTTACTCTTCCTGGGACACACAAGCCTGCGTCAGCAGTTCCTTCTGCTGGGATGCTCTTCTCCCAAGTATCTCTATGGCTCGTCCCCTCACTCCTCCAAGTCTTTTTTCAGCCATAAACTTCTCAATCATGCCCATCCATTTTCACCACGTTGTAACTGCTACCCCCTTCTTCTAAGCATTCCATTCCAATTCCCTCTTACTCTGTTCTTGTTTTCCCCTCATAGCACATATCACCCTTAACTACTATATAATTTGCTTCTTTATAATGTTTGTTACTTACGTTCTGTCATCCTCCACTATGTATCAACTAATGAGGGCAGGGACTTGTGTCTTTCCTCTTTACTGACATATCCCAAGCTGGTTGTCAGTCAGTGTTTCAGTGAATTTACTAGAACTGTAAGTATGAAGGGTCTCCTATATTATATCTTAAGTAGACAAGAAATAGATAAGGAAGAGGAAAGACACAGCAAGGTAGAAAATGACTAGAGGAACAGGCATGGTTTTAGAAAGAGATCCACTGCTATGATATCAAGACCTGAGTGGACTGTAATGAGGAGACCTGGATTCTTTAAGTTTACCAATGACCTTAGCCAGGTCACTTAAGCTCTGGGGCCTCAGGTTCTTTATCTACAAAATGAGGAAACCAAACTAGGTGACCTTTTGGGTCTTATCCTACTACACAATTCTCTGTTTGGGTTTTACTTTAGGAAGACCAATGAACACTTCCGGAAACATTGCCTGGTACTAACTGGCATCAGTTTCACCTAATGGCTCCTGAACTCCCCATCTCCCACCAAAGGTCATGGGCTGTGATGATGTCTTTTAGTCTATTTCCATCTTTTCCTCAAGGGCCTTATGTTCGTATAGGTCTCTTAAAAGTGAACCCAAGAAGCTAAACTGTGGACTGGGGTTCCAGAAGCCAGGACTTTGCTCCCCCGCTGTGAAATCTGAGTAAACCCACCTTGTTTTATTTTTCCCGTCTCTAAAATTGAGATACAGCAATGGGTCAGCAGATAATATTAGAGAGAGGGGAATAAGGTGTGTTTGATGGAGCTTTGCTAGAGATAGAAACACATCAGGTGCCATTTCAGGAAATTACACGGGAATTTGACTCATTATCCATCTTGCTTAGCTGCCACATCATAATGTCACAGACTCTTAATAGAATGCCACTGAAACTCAGAGTGTGCAGGTAGAGTTCCTCCATGTTGATTGTCATACACATTGTCTCCAGTTTCTGAAGTGGCCATGATTTGCTTGTGTTTAAAGGTACACTGTTTTCAAAGAATAGCCTTTAAAACTCTTTTGAATTCAAAGACCTTTCAGTTAGTCAAGGAATGGGTCCAGTTTTCAGATTCTCCACGCCGTGGGTGCATCTTCCCTTCGCATTTCTTCATTTTGGTCATTGCTCTAGATGTTCATTGTTTAACACAAGTGGGTAGGAAGACGGAGAAGAAGGGAATTTCAGGCTCATATTTTGGTGTCATGGGCAGATCTTGGGTGAGGTTTTCATTGTTAGTTAAACTAAGTTTGAAGGTTTACACTGAATTTCTTTCCCTACCCTCCTCTTTGGCTACTTAAATAGATCATCAGGACTGTCTGTTCTTCTGTTGAAAGTGCCCCACACTGCCCTGGGCATAAGCTAAATTCTTTCTCTCCCATTTAGAAGAGAAGCCAGATTGCTCCAAGGCCCGCTGTGAAGTCCAGTTCTCTCCACGTTGTCCTGAAGATTCTGTTCTGATCGAGGGTTATGCTCCTCCCGGGGAGTGCTGTCCCTTACCCAGCCGCTGCGTGTGCAACCCCGCAGGCTGTCTGCGCAAAGTCTGCCAGCCGGGAAACCTGAACATACTAGTGTCAAAAGCCTCAGGGAAGCCGGGAGAGTGCTGTGACCTCTATGAGTGCAAACCAGGTATGCACGAGCTCTGTCTCAGCAGCCTCGTTCCTTTGCATCAGAGGGTAGCAGATCCCTCCTCAGCCACCCCTGGCCTCTCCTTCCACATGAAGATGGGCCTTCTCACCGGTGTCCTCTGAATCTGCCACTTTGGGCTAATGGCAGCTTGACTTCTGGCCTTGTAGTCAGAGAACCAGAGTGATCATCCACTAGGTACATAAGCACCTTCAGATAGTGAGCGTGTCTTTTCCTCCTTTCTTCTTTTTTTCCTTCAAAGTATGCTTGACTGGGGAGGTAGGGTTAAAATTTATGGTACTATGGCAATCTGCTTCGTTTCCCTAGAGAAGGTCAGAGACCTTATTTGCAGCTATATCTGCCACTTTGAATTATTACATTTAAAAACAATCATCATACATAAAACAGAAAGTTATTTTTAGATGAATACATGCATCAAAATGCCAGAAGTTTCATAATGCAACACTCAGCCCCAATCTTTCTCTTTGCCAATTCCCCCCCACATCTGCCCTCTTTACTTTATAGCATGTGCCAAGTCATCTTTGACTGTTTACTCACCCTCTTTGCCAACATTTGATGTACTGTTGTGTCCCAGCTGTTTCTTGCTTTATATTATTTCTAACATCCTTGCTCTTGTGGCAGCATTTCCGATGTGGTCTGTGAACACTTCTGAGTTATAGTGATTTCCTCTTCGCAAGTTTCTAATCATCGGCCAGTTGTTTTTTTGTTTGGGTTTTTCTTTTTCTTTCTTTTTTTTAGACTGCTAGATAAACACTCCAAGCAAAGTGATCCCTTGTCCATCTCTTGAACTATTCTGTCAATCAGAAATGCCTCTGGCTAACTGTCACCGTCCATGTAACCACTGCTGGTTTAATTCTTTCTCTGTCTTCATTGTAACCCTTAAATATCTCATCCCCACCTCTTTCCTTACACAGAAAATTTGAGGAGTATTGCGGTTCTGTAACAGTAACTGGAATAATATGCCGACACTAGGCCTGGTCTTCTGGAAGCAAGGAGACTTCGGAAATTTGTCAAGAGCTAGCATTTCATTTAGGGACTCCAAAAGCAAGTAAAGGTAACAATAAACGGTGCCTCTCTGTTTGCCCCCTTTCAGTGTTCGGCGTGGACTGCAGGACTGTGGAATGCCCTCCTGTTCAGCAGACCGCGTGTCCCCCGGATAGCTATGAAACTCAAGTCAGACTCACCGCAGATGGTTGCTGTACTTTGCCAACAAGGTTAGTTTGCCATTAGTTTGTCAAGTTTTCTCCTCGTTTGTTAGCATCATCTAAGGTACATTTTGAGCATGCAGTTTGTTTTCCCATGAGAAACCTAGTCCTTTCCTGTTTCTCTGGAAGAAATCACTGAACTGTTTGCATTACTTGGTATTTACATATATCTTTCCTCAGATCAAAACCAGGTGTCATCAGGTTAAGTCATTAACCTTTATAGATTCTTTCTATAAGGGTGCCTGTACACTTTCGAAGGCTGGGACCTATATAAGCAAATATGCCCCTCTGTATGTAGATAGGGAGGCAGGCAGTGAGGTGTCTGTCAAGAGTAGGCACATCATTTGATCCTCTGCAGTGAATCTTGTAGGTGCTTAAACAACATGTTCAATGTGATGAAACATTGCACGCTTCATAGCACCGCTCCACAGGGACCCTTCATGTTTGGAGTCACACGGCTGCCCAGACCCATTTCTTTCTGAGGCCTAGAGGAGTCTTCATTCTTACAGTGCTGTCTGGAGTAACAAACACGTCTCTTTTTGGCTTGACTAGGGGGAGGAGCCACTGTCATTTTAACCCTAGTAGCAGGGCATGCCCTTAGCCCCCTAGAACTAGTTTTTCTCTAGAACATGAGGATCTCTGCGTCCTGTCCTTTATAGTCTACAAAGCACCACCATAGAGCTGTCCCTTTGTACTTGGCTTTGGGGAAGACTGTTCTTAGAAGTGTAGGGTTTACCGTCTGTTTTCCCCCCACTACTCACACCTCTTCTCTGCCATGACCTCCCTTCCATCTTTTGCAGGTCAACAAGCCATCTTTATGACTAAGTCATCTCATGTTTTTCAGCTTTCGTTCTACATTTAATAAGATGAGTTAAAACTGTGCCCTATTTAACTCAATTTCCAACCTCTTCTTCCTCAGTCCCAGTGCCAGGCATTTAGCTTCTAGGTTTGTTGCATGAGTACCTGTGATTATGCAGATAGTGTGATAAGATGGGAGTATATGTGGTCCATAGGTAAGTATCAGTTATTTGTCCGTAATTGAAGAGACATCCAGAATTTGTTCTGATAATTACTTTTTCCTTCCTTCTTCTCATAAAATAAGTTAGATCCTTGGTATCTCCTAGCCTTTGTTCTGTCAAACCTAGGATTCTCTAAGACCTGTCCTTTATACTGTATCATAAAACAGATGCAAAGATTTTTGTGAAGATAACATACATTGGTGCAGCAACCTTCCTATGACATTAGAATGTGATAATTTATGTGCAGATGCTTAGGAAGGGTTGAAATATTTTGCAAACATAAGGTATTACTACTGATCAGTGAAGGAGATAAGTGGAGCATCACTAACAGTAACAGATGTCCCTTCAGGGTCTTCCTGAAAAGGAAGATGGTACATTATATTGGAGAACCTAATTAATCAAAACTAAGCCAGTTGTTAACGAGGAAGTCCTTTAGTGAGGAAAATGGACAATTCTCAGTTCACTATTATAAATGTCACATAGCATCCTCTGCACATAGGAGTCATGGTCCGCTATTTTTTCAGTCACTCTAGGGGGTTGAAATTGGTAGAAGCTACAGGAAGGTATATTTAGTCTCAATTTAAAAAGGAACTTTCCCACAACTAGTGATGTTCTGTAGTGAATTGGCTGCTTCCTGAGGCAGACAGAGCTCCTTGGAGCTGGATAGATTTCTTTCCGTCTGGATGGCCACCTGCCCGGAATGCTTAGAAGAATTATATTAGGTTGGAAAGGAGGTTGAACTAGATGCCTTCCGTTTTATCCTCAAGCTTCTGTGAGTCTAGTAAATAAAACTTGAAGATGATTATTACTGTATTGACATAATTTTGACTTTGGCATTCAAAAGCGAAGAATGGCCAGAGTTAAATTGTCTCTAATCAACACATCGAAAACATAGAGAAGGAAGTCATTCAACATCCCACTGTAAATTATTTGCAGAGAAGAGATAGGTTCTCACAGCTCTTTAGTTTCTTGTATGTCAGATCATCAGTGACCCATACTCATCCCCTGCTCTTTTGTTCCCTTTGAACAGGATCTCCTCCCCCAGCTCTCTCACAAGCCCTGTGCCTTTGCAGTTGCCACTACCTCTTCCTGGACTCCCTTGCCCTTCTGTGTACATGTAGGCAGCTTCTGCCTCTCCTTCAAGACTGCATTTCTTGCTCATTGAAGTGTTGTCACTCTTTGGCCCCTGAAGATGACTTAAGTGCCCCTCTCTGCTCCTTTGTCATCCATCCCCCATGTATCTTTTTATCATAGCACTTTTCGTAACACATTGAACACACTGATTTTTTTTGTCTCTCTCCTGTCCTGTGTGATTCTCAAAGAAAGGGAGTATTTTGTAGCCTCTTGTACCTAAACATAATATGTCAGCCCACATCTATGGGTGAATGAATGGATTAACAAACGGGCCCTCTCCTAGCCAAGATGATTTAAATGTGGAAGAAAAGAAAAAGAATGAATAGTTTTAGTTTCTAGTTATCTTCCTGCCATTGGATTGTCATACTGCTCCCTGTCTCATTTTCAAACCCTTGCACTTTTCCCCCAGTCCCCGTCTGTATGGTGCGGTCCTCCTCAATCCTGTAGAAACCCTCCATTCCAAGCACAGCACTCATCTCTCACAGCATGGGATGCCTTTCTCTCTCCGTTCCATCTCTTCTCATGTTCCTCATCCAGCAGGACTCTAATTAAATTCTTCTCTGTCCACGAGGTATTCATGCTGCAACCAACACGTGTCCCACTGCCTAGAAACTTCCCACATATCCTTTCCTATGCTGTCAATTAATTATCAACTTTCATACATTGTTATTAAATTGTCACATGCGTGAAGTCTTGTCTGATCAGCTATACGATGTTCCTAAAGGTCAGGAATTGTGTCATCTTTTCTTCTGTATGCTTTAGTGCTGAATGAGTCGGTAAATGCAGAATATACTCAAGCTGTGGCTTAGACTCATTCAGCCTAGTTTAGCATATTCAGTGGATTCCTGCGGGGGATGGGGTGATAGGTTGTACATCGATTAGAGAATAACAACCCAAATAATCACATGAAAATGAAAAAAAAAAAAGCCTAACATGTAGTAATGGTGGTAGTATTTCAAGAGAAAAACTACATAACTTTATTCTTGTGTGTGAGCCATGTTAAATGTCCGCTCTTTAAGAGCATGATTTTTAGGCATGAAGAAGAACATTATAGAACATATAAGATCATATTATGATTATTTAACTTTTACCAGCATACTTATAAGAGCATCGTTAAGAAGTGAGAGCTATTTGAGAGCAAAGCTGAATATGTGGAGAAATCAGGGGAGAAAGCCCTTTACATTTTAGGACATAATAAGGTAAAATATCTGAAACTTTAGCTGTAAAGGATTACCTTCAGTGAAAGTAACAACTCCCTTTTTGTAAGAATTTATTGTACTTTCACGGGCTAGAAAGTGTGTTTATGGACTTTTCTCCCTTGTCTTGAAGAATACATTCTTCCCTCCTTCATTCCCATCCAAATGGAGTTGCCCTTCCCTATGAGACTATTTCACCCATTCTGACCCCTAACTGCCCCATTTCTGTGTGAGCTTGATTTGTTAGTTTTCTCTTGAATTGTATGTTTTCAGTTGATTCATTCATCCATTCATTAAACAAGAATTGAGTTCTTCCAAGTGACAGACACTACTCTCCAGATGTTCTTACCGTGCATGGGTATCACTTTCCACTTCTATCCCTGACAAATACTGGTTTTCCCTTCTACCTCTGGCCTTTGTGAGTATAGGCTGTTCCTTATTTCCTTGCTGCCTTTCTGTCTTGTTTAACAGTCTGTCTTTCATTTTCACCTCTTTTGTGTCTTTTCTCTTGAACTTCATCCTGTTTAAACATCATTCTTGTGTGTGATATAATTAATTTTCAACCATTATTTAATTCTTCCTTCCCTCAACTTGGCTTAGATTTCCAGGCATCCCGCCGTTTCTTTTTATCCTTTTTTCTTCTGTTGGCATGAAGATATGATATGAGTTATATGGCAATGCATTCTACCTTTCAGGAGAAGGTGGGCCTAAACACCACACAATGACATAAAGGGAAAATGGGACTATCTGTGGGATTTAGGACACCTTGTGGTCCTTGAAAGTCCCTTTGTGAGTGTCTGCGTGTGTGTGCATGTACAGATGCTGCCGCGCATAAGAGAATTTACAACAGAAACTTACAAGTCAGATACGTTAATGCAAATTATTTATTTGCAGGGAAGAGAAAACCAAGATAGTCTTTAAGTGACATATAGATAACAATACCAGTCACAGCTTAAATGTGTAATACGCCTTGCTGTTTATAAAGTGTTTTCACTATTCATATCTTACTGTCACTTTAATTCTATGAGGAATTTATAGGTATGAGAATGGAGATTGAGATAATAAGAGACTTGCAGAAAATCACAAGTTTTCCTTGGTACAAGAGACAGAGCAGGTTCAAGGCTTCAATCCAGGTTTTTTTTATTGAAAACCCTGTGCTCTTTGCACTGGAGCTTTTTCAATAACAATGTTTTGTTGTTGTTAAGTCCAAGAAATATATCGGGGAATATGAATTTATATCTCACCAGCACATTTCTATCTGCCTACCACATACGTGTTTCAGTTATTCATTGCTGTGTAGTAGTCACCCCAAAAGAAGTAGCTGAAAATGGCAAAGATTTATTCTTTGTCCTGATTCTGTGTGTTGACTGAGCAGTTCTTCTGTGGCCAGCTGGCAGGTTGACTGAGACTGAATGTCCTTCCCATGTTTGGAAACTCAGCTGGGATGGCTGGAAAGACCCCTCTCCCTACATGATGTCAGAAGCAGGAGAGGAAGTTGCAAAGCCTTTGGAGACCAAGAGTTGGAAATTACACACTTCTGCCATGTTCTGTTGGTCAGAGGAAGTCCCAGGACAAGCCCTTATTCAAAGGGTAGGAAAGTAGGTTCCACTTCTTGATGAGATAAGCCACAAATAATTTGTGGTCATTTGTAATCCACCCTAATCTATGTTTAACCAAGATAGATGCCCTTTAGATTTCATTTTCTGATTGCAGGAATTTGGTGGCGTGTTGCAGATACGTGAACCTTTTCCAAAAACTCACGCCCTTCTGGCCTTGGAGCTCCGGGTCTTCAGGTGAAATTCGGGCAGCATTATAGTTAAGCCCCCTGTTCCCTCAGCAGCTCTTTTTCTGCTTTTTTCTTCACTTGCCATTTGGCAGTCCACCCAGGAGCAGACACGTGATTTAAGGGCCTCTGAGCCACCACCTCAGCTTTAAGTACCATTTAGCCAACCATTATTTTTAACCTTCTGCTTCTTGAAGAGTGCTGTGACCACCTAGGTTAAACTGGGTTTTCTCCCATCATACAAAAGGGAATGCTGCTTTGGGATACCCGAAAATCTGCTTGATAAAACCAGGTCCATTTTTTAAAACACAACAAAACTTGCAAAGATGTTGAATAGAGAGAGATTCTCCTCTATAATGGTTGAGCTTATCTGAGAGAAATGGATTCACCAGAGGCAGATGCATTTGGAGGATGGATCCAGCCTGGGCTATACATCTGAGAGTCCATGTTCTCCTGGTGTCCACCAGCCCAGACCTCAGCCCAACTGGGCTATTTCTTAAGAAGATGGAGAGTTCTAAGACCACAGTGTTTTCTCTGCACTTCCCACTCCTTGCTTTTTCCGATGTTTGGACCTAATTTTACAGACTCTTCACTTTGCCTCCGTACTTTTTCACCAGTGTTTCAGATACAGACTTACAGGGTAGACATTAACTAGTTAAAAACTCTAGACAGTAATACCTCCACCTTTCTCACTTTCACTATAAGTCACGAGTTTTTTAAATACCATATACCTTTTGATAAGTAACTTTATATCTTTTTATTAAGATGAATGAACTTACCATATTATTGACAGTCACCTATTTTCAATTTATTTTTATGAAATTTGTCCCAAACTTTTTGTTCTAAAAGTTCTGTTATCAATTTGTTTTATAAATATGCCCTTCTTAAAAGTTATTGAGAAAAGTCCAATCCAGCTATTTTAAGGTAGAAATAAATTAAGTCATTGTTTATAATGTTCAAAAACTTAAAATAGAGTTTCTTCTGGGTTGTGTGCGTTTCAGAAAGCCAGATTCCCAAGCTCCCTCCTGGCTCCTGCCTCTCTCTGACCAAAGGGCCTGATTCTCTTCCAGAACCTATATCTGGAGCATGTGTATCTCTTGCGTTCTGAGACACTAGACCAAAAATCCTATTTTATTTTTAAATCAATCTTCAGAAGTATTTTTGACTGTTTTTTTTTTTTTCCTTAGCTTCAAGGTAATTAAAAATGTTAGATTATCTGTTAGCTAATACGTTGATTAATATGTGACTTCTGTTTTCACCAAAAAATGTAGTAGAATATGTTGGACACGTGAAATTCTAAGTACAGTTTCACTGGAAATACTGACAAGCCAGAATCACAGAGCTCAACACAGGAGGCAGGCTGTATCGCTCTTCTGTTTCATAGAGGGAGCATCGTGGAGCTGGAAGGGTCCTTACCCGTTGAGCATCAGCAGAGCTGGTCTGTGTGGCACATACCACCGAGCCGCACTGTCCCCTGTGGCCCTGGGCTCAGTCACCACCAGGCCCTCTCCAGCCCTGCCTCAGGAGCCCTAACATTCTGTGTTGTGCACTTTGTTATTGTCTGTAAGCAGACGCATACCTGTGAGTAAACCATTCCGTAGCTAAAGAATAGTCCTCTGCACATCACCTGGTGCTGCTGTTCAGAAAGGGCACGAACCATATGTTCAAAGCTAGAATCCAGGCCCACTCCTGCATGAGTTTGGGTGAGTCTTTCACATTACCTAGGTCTGTTTTCCAATCGGGAAAGGAGGGGAGGAGCAATTTGATTGTCTCAAAAGTAACTTCTACCTCTAAATTCTTTCGCTTTCTAAAAACCTTTAGAGGGGAAGGAACCCAAGCCACTAGTGACAGGAGACTCTTGGGAAACAAAGGGAAAGAAAAATTTTAGGAAATTTCACAGCTCAGAAAATAATGGGAGAGATATATGTCTCGCCTAGGGACAAGAAAGGGAGAAAGTCCAAAGGAAGTTATAAAAGAATTATGTTTTTTTTAACTTTCTTAAAATAAAAAATAAAAGTTAGAAACAGCAAAATGAAATAAACTACTAGAGTAATGATTTAAGCCAGGGTAATCAGAACTGCTTGGGTTGTGAAAGCTGAGTAATAATTCAGTAAAACAGATTGCCTATTTGGTCAGTGGTTAGTTGACTATTGCTAGTTACCTTTTTTTTTTTCCTTTACATCTATAAATAGATAGTCCCTACATAGCAGAAGCAGAGAATATCTGGCCAAAGGCTGACTCCACAAGAGAGGGATTTACTGTTAAACTGCTTTCTAATAGAATGTCGATATCTCGCCTGTCAACCTGCCTTGGTAAATGTGCTGGGGAGGGCCATGTGTGTATGGTTCCTGGTGCCCCCACAGGCTCCCCTGTGTGAAACTGTATCAGCCCATGCATGGCTACTTGCTGGCCCTTGGACCCATATTTGCACTTTTTTCTCCCCTTCTATTGCCACATCACTTTCCCTGAGGTCTGACTCTGTGTGTGTCTTCTCTGTCTTCAGCTTCTCCATATTCATATTGCTCTTTTCTGTATTTTACACTTAATTGTGCATACACACACAGAATTATATTCTTGGACAGGTTTTAGATTCTCTTTTCCTAACTTTATGATTGAACCATTTCTTTCTATGTCTCTTAAAATGAAAAAAGATCTACTCAAAGTGACTTCTTTCCCTGTTTGAACCTCAGTTTTATTTCTCTTCCATAAAACATTAACCGTAGAAGGCAGTTTCCCACTCATATCCTGTCCTATCATCACAGTTCCAGACTCTGTAACTTCAGGAAAAGAAATAAGATAAAAGGAAGGATGATAGTCCCATTGTGTCTGAAAAATATGTCAAATATACAGCCCATGACCAGAGTGAAGGTCATCAATGTCCTTTGCTTTCACTGTAACATCTAAATATTTGCACTGAGCTGCTTCGATTTGAAATTGTGCTCTCAAGGAAATTCGTTTTGTTGGTGCTGTCTTGCATTATGATAATAGAATCTTAGCAGATTGCTAGCACACTGCTTCTTGTGAATAGAGAGAAATATTTAGAAAAAGTTTTCTGGGGTTCCAGAATTCACAGCCTGAAATTGACTCATACCGGATGAGGCCAGCCGAATGGAATCTTTGGCAGGTTATCCCTTCCCTTCAGAAGCACTTGAGTTAAATCAAAATTAATCTAACCACATAGCTACAGTGAGTGAAAACAAGGTACAGATTTAAAAATGCTCCAATCGGTTAAAACAGTTTAATAATTAAATACTCATCGAGGACCTCATGGAAGGCAGAACACCGGGCTTGGTGTGGGATATAGTGGTGAATGAAATGTGGCACGTGCTTAAAGGATCTTAACGTCTTGCAGATATGACCAATGCCAGTTTCAAAAAGGCTCCCGAGTTTTGGAAGGTAATAAGAAGGAAACACACAACATGCACACACAGTCATCTGCCTTCAAGGAAAGAATCAATTAATAGACAGTCTTTCTACCAAACAATGAAAACCAAATTTAAGAAAAACCATACAATAACATGCCAGCTTTAAATCCAAACTGAGAAATCAAGCACCTCAAAAAGCATATATACATACGGAACAACAGATGACAGTTTTTTCTTATCCCTCCCTTCCCTCCTAAAAACTCAGTAGGACAGGAGGGATTTTCTTATTCCTCTGCTCTGGAACAACTGTCTGCTTCTGAGAAATGGAACGAGCAGCAGCATCAAGAATCCTTTAGTGCTCTGTGTGCTCAAGTGCTTATCCTTCCATGGTAGAGCCTTCCAGAGTTTGTCAACTCTTATCTCCAGCGCTCCAGCCTATAACTCTGCGGTTTGAAGTCTTTAGGAGGGTGTTGGAAGGTGGGAGGATCACACAAGGGTCAGGGGCTGTCAACACAGGGCACATCAACCCAACCCGACAAACGTGTCAAAGCCAGAAACTTCCTGAGGGTGACTTGGAACTGTCAGGGTCATGTTCAGAGCTCAGAAAGCACTTCTTTTTTTCTTCTTGGAGACACTGTTAGGTTTTTAGGCCACCAAATAATATTTACTGTAGATTCATGTGCTTTTACCATTGTGCTAGGCAATTAAGTTGCTTGTATTATGCCTACTCAAGCTAACCAGTTTTAACTATCCCTGCATATGCATTTTCAAAAGGACTTTATCAAATTAAGAGTCTTGTAATTGATTATCATGTCCATCTGTTCTAAGATAGTGTCTCAGAGAAGATGGCACTTAACAGTTTGGGTTTTTTGTTTTTTTCTTTTAAGATTAGTCTGTTAGTAGACAAATTTCCATAATTCGGTTCATTTTTGTTGTTGTTGTTCCCTTTAATTTGAATAATTTCTCCAGCTGCTTTTTGGGAGTAAATAAGTTATATAATAAGGAAAATATGCATTAGCATAGCACAGATTTAAAACATTTGTGACTCTTGACATGCTATTGTGGTAGCATTCTCTCTGTTTTTAAACACATGCAGAAAAAAATTTGGAAGTGTATTTGAAGCTCATCTTTCTCAACTAAGAAAAGAACATCTATTCTGTTGCCCTCTGTCACAGTAATTTTTGGCCCAAAAGAGCGAGTCAACTCATGACTAAAAAAGTCAGAGTCTATATTAAACTGATGTTTTTAAAACAAAATAATTGTAGGAATTCCATGTTATTATTGGACCTATCCCCAGATTGAAGAAAATATGCTTTCCTAGAAGTAAAACCCTTGCCCATTGGGGATGAACTATCTCCCTAGTAGAGTGTTTGATTTGTCAATAATTCACTTCAGATGCATGAGTGCTGTGTTTCCTCTACTAGGGCCTTATGCTTTTTGTATCTCACCATGAATTTCACCTAGTGTCTAGCCTTATTTTATATTTCTCTTAGTCCCGAAAACAAGCAAGGCTCTCAGTGGCTTCCAGTTTAATCTGAGTGGTCATGGATATCACCAGATACTGTATATGTGGCCCTCTGAGTCGGACTGAGAGAAAGTAACTTAACTGAATTCCATAAGCCTTTCAGTAAAGTTGAAAGCAGAATCCACAGCATGATAATATTGAAATTCAGAGGTCTCTCCCTACCCTCATTTGCTATGTCATCATCATGGCACATGCAAACAGAACAGCTCTGCAAAAATGCTTTGTGAAATTACTTACGTAGCTAATAAGCAAGTCTAAAATGTTAAAGCCCTACCTCTAATGAAAATACCAAAAGCAACCCAAATCACGGAATATATTTTACTCTTCATTTACACCTTTACATTGGATATGGATTATTGGCTTCCTCATCATTGTAGTTGCCACAGTTTGCAGAGAATTCAGAGTTATATTTGGTAGACATTTAATTGCTAATTAGAACCCAGGAGGTAGAGACAGCTGGTTTCTCTTGGCCTTGGTCAGTCTGTTGTGAATGTATTATATAGACAAGTGCTTTGTAAATTATTCTTTCCTGACTCTGCTTTTGATTGAAAAGAAAGGAAGTTACATGTCATGGCTCTTATGATAATATGATCAGGGACTTTGATTTCCATAGCTAGATCATGAAGAGTTTTAACGATAATTCCTAAGACTTTAGATTGTGGATTCTTTGAGGGCAAGGACCCACCCTATATATTTCATTCTCATCAGTACCCAGAACGGGTAAATAATGAATGCTTTTAACTAAACTATATAGACATTTAGTCTGCAGCAAAAGTCCTAGCATCAAAACCCCATACTCTTCTTGGATTGTTCAGGGAACAAATATTTTGAGCACTTGAGTGCCAGGCATTGGGCTGCTTAGCAGGAATAAAATATAGTCTCTGATATCTAAGAGCATGTATTCTAAAGGAAGGCAAGTATGTATAAGTCATTGTAGTTGAAAGCATTGTATGCTTTGGAAGTAGAAGTTTGCAAAAAACACAAAGTTCACAGAGCAAAGACATGCTAATTCCTATTTGGAGAATGGTCAGATTTGAGTTTTGAACTGAGTCTTTAAGAATGAGTCAGAGTTCACCAGATGGAGAAAGAGAGAAGGGTGTTCTAGGCAGTTGTTGATTTTTTGACTTGTAATGTGTCTTGCTGCTTAAAACATTAACACTAATCCCACCTACCTTTATGATTCAAGAAAAAGGGAATTCATGACAATATTGGGTTTTCTCGAGATAACCACTCCATTGCAAGGCTCCATTGCAAGACTCTATTACTTGTTTAAGATGTACTTTCCTGTTGCTTACAAGTAAAGGTGCTTCTTAGTATGGTATGCAAGGCCCCTTATTACTCAGCCCTGACCTCCCTCTCTGGCCATGACTCCTGCCAGTACCCCCATAATAACCCCAGTCCTCCTCTCAGTACATAATATACTTCTGGTGAGCTCACCTATTAGTTTAAACTAAACACACTGTACTCTTTCTTACCTTTATAAATTTAGTGTGTTCTTTCCTTTACCTGGAATGCCTTCCCTCTGTGCCCACTCCCCCACATTTGATGGTCATTTCACAAACTGCCACTCACACCCCTCACCACCACCACCACCACACACACACACAGCACCAGCTGTTTATCTTTGTGCCTCTAGTCAGAGAAGGCATCATGGAAGAAGTGATCATCGGGAATGAACCGGAGTCTGTGAGGCGTGATGGGGGACTTCAGTGTAAAAGATGCGGAGTAGCTCTGACTTTTCTCTAGCTGCTCTCAACAGCTTCAGTATCAGCACAGAGGAAGTCAAAGGGTTGAATCACAGTTTGCAATTGGTAGTTCTTGGGGCTGAATTTTACCCCAAGACATGTTTTCTTTAATGTGCCCCTTTTTTTCTATTTTTAAATTAGTCACTGATATTTAAAAACTGGCATACTTCACATAAAAATCTGACTTCTCTTGAGTACATGGAAGGTATGCCCTCATTGAGTTTACCCTTAAGCATGGAATGAGTAGTGATGCCCTGTTAGAGGTCACAGACCTTCTTGAGGTATCTACAGCCCCCCCCCTACTCTTCTAGGATGCCTGCCTGACTCCTGTAGACATTCAGGTTTGCCATCTCTGGGATTAAATACATTGGGTTTGGAGGAGACAGATACAGAAGGAGGATAAGGAGGCAGGAAAGGTAAAGGCGTGAGGAAGATGGTGGTTCAAGTGAAACACCATGGGTTTTGGGCTCCCTTGTTAAAGAGGTGCAGTCAGGAGGAGGTTCAGACTGCAGAGAAAAGGAAACGATCTGGGGAGTAGATGCCTCAGTGACTTTGAAGTGTCAGTGTGGTAGAGCAAGGGCCAGGGAGAACTGGAAGGATGCACCATTGTGATCAGCAGATAGGATGCCTGACTTCAGAGAGTTCAGAGAGCTGTGGCCGCAGGACTGAGTCACCGAAGTAGAGGGGGCAGCAAGGGTCACTGGATTCCAAAAGATCAAGTGAGGCCAGAGTGTTGAAAATACTTTGTCCACGTAGACTCTCAAGCCTCTCAAATTATAATCATATAAAACAGCTAACAGGTGTTGTGTGCTTCTGTGTTCCAGGCCCTATCCTGGATGCTTTTCATCAGTTCATTTAATCCACATAGCAGTCATATGACATGTGGGTGCTTTAATCATCCCCACTGTATGTAGGCTACAATTGAGGCTTAGAGAGATTGCTCAACTTACCCAAGGTCACATAGTTCCTAAGTGGCCAGAACTTGAACCTAAGACTGGTTTGTTGTCAAAGTGCATTCCCCAAACCTCTGCCCCCTAAAGCGTTGGATAGGAGACAGAGTCACAGGAAGGGAAGCATGAGAGAGGAAAGCAACCACATGGAAGTAGCCAGTGGTCAACTTAGAGAACTTTGACCTCCCTTCCATCCCAGGTGAATAAGTGAGTAGGAGGTGGGGATTCTCAGTCTCACTGGAGAAGGCTATAAGGAAATAGAATCTTTAGGGGAGAGCCAGGTTAATGTTAGAAACAAATTTGAGTGGTGTATTGTGTGGTATGTTCAGAGGAAGAGGGGGTTTGTTTGCAGAGGAAAGTTTGGAGGAAGCAGGGGAGTCAGTTGGAAGGGAGGTTGGCACAGAAGGAAGAGTCCCAGAGCAGTGCTCTCTGGGGATGTGCGTTCCTTGGAGGATGAGAGACAATACAGTCTTTCACTTTGCACTGATGACAAGGATGAGAGGCTGGGAATTGACTGCCCAAAGGAATCCAAGTGGACACATGCTTAAAGTCATCTGTTTCAGCGCCAGCTCAGGCCCCAGATGTCTCTGGCGGCCTGAAGGAGTGTTAGCAGCCAGGCAGTGGAGGCTTTGGTCAGATTTTCAAATAGAAGGTTAGTCCAGACATCGTTGGTGTTTATTCTTTGTGTGCTCTGGGGAGGAGATTGAATAGTCAACATCCCATTGTGTTCTCATTTGTGGTTATATATACAAAGCTTCCCTAAACTAAATTCCCTAAACTTAAGGCCAGAACCCTGTGTATCCCCAGCCCCAGTCCAGCTTAGTGCCTGCTGCATGTACACACTCAGTAAATAGCTACAAAATCATTACATGTTCATAACAAGCTGATTCATTGTTTCAAAGCATCTACTTTCTGAGGCAGTTGGCAATTCTGCTCTGAAGTGGGAATAACTTATGTTCCTACACTAAAACTTATTCTCCACGTCCCAGCCCAGTTCTCCTTTCCACAGTGTGATGTGCCAGTTTCCCTTCCTACTTTTCCTAACTAGTCCTTCATGCAGCTCTCACTCCCATCCCGTCTTACTCTCTAAAGCCATCCTACCAGCCGTGAAAGCAGATGCCATTGTCTTCCCCTAGACCTACGGAAGTGAAGGCAGGGAGTCTTCCATTCCTGGGCCAGCTCTCGATACACGATATCGGATTGTTGAGCTGGACTGAGTGGCCCAGGATTTCTGCCAGATGCCAGCTCTAACATTTCAACAAGGGCACAGGCCCTGCGATTATTTTCAGCTGTGTTTCTGCTGTGTCGTCCCCGCCCCGCCACCCGATTAGTTTGAGTCTCTTCAAAACTAACCCCGATTTTTTTTTTTAGCCAGTCACATCAAGGTAGTAATTTGTGAAAGATGCCATTGTTTTCTCCCCACCACACCTACTTTCTGTGGGGCAGAGTCCTAGAAGATAATTGGTAAATTCTTACGGGAACCACGTAGACTTACAACTTCTATTTTCCTGCTGCTTATGCCACTTTTCTTTCAACTTAGCACCTTAAGATAAGCTTCCTGAGCCACATGCCAGCCTTGAGGAGGAGGCTAGGAAGAGAAGAGCTTAATGACTGCTTTATTATTATTACCAATAGTAGGAAGGCAAAGGAATATTTTCTTATATTTTTTATTTATTTATTTTATAATTTTTTATTTCCATAGGTTTTTGGGAAACAGGTGGTATTTGGTTACATGAGTGAGTTATTTAGCGGTGATTTGTGAGATCTGGGGGCACCCATCACCCGAACAGTATACACTGAACCCAAACCTAATTGTCTTTACCTTCCCTACATGGGAGCATGACCTTTGATTCCTCCCCCCAAAAGAAAAACAAAGCATAAAACAACAACCACCACCACAACAAAAGGCAGAGTGATTTTCTAGTGGTCTCCAAAGGGAAAGTGGTGAAGAAGGTGCAGTTTCTGGTTGACAGGTGACAGCTCACTGTACACAGGGGAGGGATTGCTATGGGGCGAGAGTATGATCCCCAGAGCAGGGCTGCACTTGCTGTGGCTACAGCACATTTGTCAGTGCTGGGGGAGTGGAAATGCCAGGAAATCACACAGGAATAAACTTGAGACAGGGGAGAAAGGGGGAAGGACGGTTAGTTAGTTATTCATACACAGAGAGTAGTAAATCTCTTACGGTTAAGCATGAGGAAAACTGTGAGCCTAAGGAACTTTCTTAGAGAGGAGTGCTGTTTTCCATAAGAGTTGGACCCTCAGTTAGGAAACCTGTTTCTTTTTGGATATTTTGTTTGCAGCCTTTAAAAAAAAACACACACACACACACACACACACATTCTTGGAAAGAGGTAAGAAATTTAATCAGAAGAAAGATGGTACATCGAATTTAATTAAAGTTGAAGCTGCTTTTTATAGCATAGTACTGTGTTTTATGTGTCATTATAATTTCCATTCCCAACAAGCTATATCATTAATACACTGTGTAGAATCCTAGTAACACAAGTGCTTTGCCCTTTTCATTCCTCATTTATCCTTGTTTCCTGACTAAAGGGAGACCTCCCACCCACCTGTAAATAGTAGTTTTTAATTTATAGTCAGTGATGCCTCCACTTTTGAAGGCCTCAAGCACTCAGTTCCGGTGTGTAGTACATCCAGTATTGGAAGAAATCTTTTCCAGAATACCTCACTGACTTGTTTTCCTCTAGGATATGGGTGGAGGAAGATCAGGGTCTGCTGGGGAGGGTGAGGAGTGTGATGACTTGCTGCTTCTGAGCTGCCTCCTCTGCAGAAGGAGCTTACTGTGGGGAGTGTTAGGATAACATCAGCACCTACACCAGGAGGATACCTCTGGGGGTACGGGGCAGGACGGAGGTTGAGGGGCACTCCTGTTCTTTGCTGAAAGGGCTGTGGGAGGGACAAACAGGACTCCTACCCCTATGGCCTCCTCCAGGAATCTCCTGGAGGTTATCCTCCTTTAAGGTTTCCTCCTTTAAGGTTATCCTCCTCTAAGGTTTCTGTGGTCATTGTAGTAAAACAAACTGTTGACCCTTCCACTTAGTTATGTAGGGTCTGAAACATGCCTAGTGGTAGGGAGACAACAGCATCTAGCATGTTGTTTCTTTTCCAGCCTTGCTTAGAGTTCTTTAGTAGGGAAAAAAAGAAAAGCTACATAATTATTATGGCCCCACAAAAACCAAAACATCACCAGTGCAAAAACCCTATCTTGAGCTGGGCCTGAAGGTTGAGGTGCTTGGAGAGGAGGAGGATCAGGTGAGTAAGGGATGCGAGGTGACTGATGTTCCCGAAGGACAGGGAGTGAGAAGAGGATGAACTGAGGTCAGATTGCAGCAGTGACGGGAATGGGAATGGCAATGATAGAATCAAAGGATTTTATATTTAGAAAAAAGTTTATTTTGATCCAGCTATCTCACTTTATGGATGAGAAAATAGTCCCCAAGAGTTTAAGTAGCTTGCTAGCAGTCGCACATTTTTCATCTTTGGGTGACAGTACTGGATAAATTGGTAATATTACTGTTCTTTTCTTCCCTCATAGGTAGTATCTCTCACTTTTAAGCAATGGTATGCAGGCAGGAAGGAGTCTTTGTAAGTGATCAAAAACAAGTACTAGTAATCATTCTTCTCATTATAATGCTAAAACTAGTTGTACTTGTTTTTTTTTGTTTTTTTTTTTTTTCCACTGGAAAGTACAAATTAAACTGTGACCACCCAGGCTGTGCACATCTAGGCACAAAGTTCTTGGAAAGTGGATTGCAGATTCCCATCAGCAGAATGTCCTAGAGAGCAGATTATCATATGGGCAGATTCTGGAGCCGCTCCCCAAACTTGCAGAAAAACAGTGTTTGAGTGGGTACCCTGGAATCTGCATTTTAAACACATTCCATAGTCCTTCCTTCCACATACTAATTTTGAAAAGCACCATACCTACAAGCTTGCAGTCTAAAATGTATAAAAATAAAAAACATAAAACAGTACATGCTCTAACCCCTGACTTGTATCCATGAAAAAGTTTATTTCAGGTTATCGGTTGGGTACCTTTATCATTTTTTTACTATTATTTATAAAACAAGTAAGACATGCCCCCTGCACTAGAGGAATTCACAGGAGAAACAGTCTGATTTTGATTTAGTATGATGGATCAGTGCACTTCAAGAGTTAGGTACCCTTATGTACTGTTGAAAGTCAGAGGAGGGAAATTTAATCCTGTTTGTTTTTTGACCAGAGAAGGTCTTATAGAGTGGGTGGTCTTAAGGTTGTGGGCAATTCACCAGGGGCAAGGGAGAGGCAGAGATTTGAGGCTGGGTGGATGTGAGCTGTGGCTAGAGTGATAAGGGGTGGGGACAGGTGGTTCAGTGATGTCACATCATCATTGTTACTGGAGTGTAGGGTGTGTGCAGGAACCAGTAGAATGTGGAAACTAATAACAGGTAGAGGCAGATTTAGGAGCACCTTGCAAGCTATGCCCAGGAGCTTGGACTCTGACCTTCTGGCCTGCCTGGGATTGTCTGTGAAGTCCAGGAAGCACAGGACATGAAGGGAAAGCATTAAGTGTGTACTCCCCACCCTTCAGCCAGCAGAACCTCCTAAGCGGGTGAGTGCCCTCTAGGGATTTCCTACTTGAGAAAAACAAACAAACAAACAAACAGCTTAACCCAGTCCCTCCTGGCTGCAGCTGTGATTACGTTATGCAAAAATTTATTAATGTGGTGCCTCGATTGATCATTATAGTAACTCTGAGGATTACATTGAGAGTTTATTTTTCTGGTTACTTGCAAATACAGGTTGCATCTTCTTTGAAGTTAAAAAGCCCTTAGCCCACATACTGTATGATTCCATTTATATGAACTGTCCAGAATTGGCAAGTCTGTAGAGACAGAACATAAATTAGTGATTGCTAAGGGCCGGGGACTGGGGGAAAGGGAGTGACTGCCAGTGAGTACAGGATTTCTTTTTGAGGTGATGAAAATGTTCTGAAATTAGGTACTGGTGATGGTTGTACAACCCTCTGAATATAAAACCACTGAATTGTGTACTTTAAAAGGGTGAATGTTATGGTAAGTGAATTATATCTCAATAAAGCTATTTTGTTTCATTTTTTAAAACCCTTAGCACTTCTGCTCAAGGTGTCATGCAAATAGGTCTGCCTGAGGTGGCCTTTATGAGTTCACGGTATAGAAGTCTCAGTGCTCTCCTCACTTTCTTTTGTGTTTTTGTTCTGTTGTGTTAATGTTATTCCTGTCTTGTTGATCTCCAGTTCACTTCCACGTAAGAAACATTTATATGACTAAGCGTGGTAGGTACTAAAAGAGCTTATGTTAAAATGAGTCCTCACGTTACCACAAAATAGAGAAAGAGGGTGCTGTAAGAAAAGTGTGGTGTTTGAGGGTTCAGAGAGGAAGCTATTATCTGAGGTTGGCCTAGAAAGACAACTGAGCATAAGGGCTGGATGAGGAATGTGCAGGGGCCATTAGGGCAGGCAGTGCAGAGACAGCAAAGTGGGGACTGACTTGGAGAAAAGAGCATAACTGTAGCACTGGAAAATGAAGGGAAATACTGGGAAACAGAATTGGAAAAGGGGTATATGGACTTCAGAGTGTTGAATGCTAGGCTAAGAAAGTGATACATAAAATGAGGAGTAATGGAAGATAAATTTTGACTGCAGAAGTTCGGGAACTGAGCCTTAGGATGGATGTGGCATGATTTGGGAGAGACGGAGACTTGGGCAGGGGGAGATTGGACTAGAACTGGAAATTGGGGAGAGGGCTTCAGAAATGAGGGGTAAGTGTTGAAATCAGCTCACTGCAGCGTTTGTCATGGTAATGTTTCCTCTGCCCCTTTTGTGTTCTCCTTTCCTTCACTTGCTCCTTCTCCAGAGATGGGGATAAAGGGTAGGGGAAAGATTAGGGAGGACAAAAAGTATTAAAATGAAGAGAGAAAACGTGGTGAGGACGGTACAGGTTGCATGCGTCAGTTCTTCTGTAGTTTAGCATTTCCTCTTCATGACTCAGTAGAGGAAAATCTAGTCTCTTCTAGTGGAAAACACAGAGAACAGGAAACCCTATTTAAAATCAGGTCACTTGACTAAGCTGTGTAACTCCTGTTCCCATCGGTGAAAGGGAAGAATACCTCCTGCAGTGTGTGTTAACCAGAGCAGCTAGAATAACCTTACTGAAGAATTTTTTAAAACTACGTGGGATTCATATCATTTATAGATGTAACAGACTTCCTGGGCAAATATGGGTCATGATGGGGTCCCCTTTTGTTACCTGATAGAATGAATGTAAACATACCTGTTAAAAGATAACTGATGTGAGTTGTATTATGTTGAACATAAGGAAATGCTGTTTGACCATTTCGACCTGCAAAACTGGCAGTTTCAGTAAGGTTTTAACCGAATAGATAGCTACCCAATAGATATCTGACCTCAGCCCAGATTTTTACCTTTTGTTGTTCTTTCATAAGCTCTTTCTTGATTAAGATACTAATTTCAGGTTCAGGGGAGGCTGTGAAAAGTCAAAAGATGGCAACAGGTAGATCAGAAAGCTTTGCAGGGAAGGAGATTAGGAGGCAGGAGCTGGTGTCACACCAGCTGGCAAAACCAGGATCTTTATTATGCAGTCAGTTTAGATATAAAGATTCAGCATAAAACCTTTTCCTTTCCTAGGTGGGTTAATAGGTAGTTGGGTGCAGCTTCAGCTCTTCTACAGCCTGCTGGAGACAACTTGTAAGGGACTCTAGAAAAATAATAGGAATATTTAAATGTTAGGAAGTCGCAGTGCATATAATGTTTACTCTTTGGGTGACAGGTACACTAAAAACTCACACTTCACCTCTATGCACTATATGGCTGTAAGAAACTTGCACTTATACTCCCTAAATATATTTTTAAAATTGTAAATTTTTTAAACAAATGTTGGGAAAATAGGTCAAACATAAACAGAAAAAAAAGACTTAATGGCAGACTTAGTCATGGGTGTTCAGTGTGGTGTGACTCCTAACAGCCTAGCAGAGAACCCAGCACGTAAGTGCACACACATGGTCAGTAAAGGTTGTTCAAGTGTTGAAGGACAACATCTGAACGGGTATTTTTTGGTTGACGGTACACTCTCTGTTTAGATCAGAATGATTCCCTGGAGAACATCTGTAGGCAAGAATGTGGAATCATAGAAGATATGTAAGAGAAAGTTAACCAGCTATTCTTGAAGGTTGCTTTCATTGTAATCACTTCTATGCATTGGGATCAGTGTGTGGCCTGTCAGTACTCTAGTTCCATTCATCTATAAACTCCAGAGAGTTTTAAGTTGTACAGAGTGCCAAGTACAATAAATGTAAACAGTATAATGTTACTGTTATATCACAGCAGTACGATTATGTGCTTACCATTGCAATGGCTAGGCATATAAGCATGAAAAAGTATGGGATGACCTTATCAGGCACTAAAAGCCCAGCTCACATTTACTCAGCACTAGAAAGTGATTGTCCTGCAGGAATATAGACTGTGAATTGAGAGCTCCAAGCTCTGCTCACACAAAACAGGCAAACCTTTACTTGAAACCATTAGTAGAAATACCATTGCAGCAAAACCTGAATGACCTAACACCCTCTTCTCCCAGGAATCCAATAGAACTGTCACCCCACATGGAAGAATCCTCAAAGAGCCTGCTTTGGGGTGATAGTGGGGTGTTTAAAGCCACCTTTCCAGTGGCTTTAATAGTCTTTGATGCAAATCTTAACCTGAAGTCATTTCTTTTCTAGTTCCATGGTTAATTATAAATGTAATTAAATCTCTGGGCCTGATTATTGAGGTACTTGTGGACTATAAGCATATATTAGTTTATTAAAGATCCAAAGAACAATAGGTGAACAAACCAATTACTTAAATAAGAAGCGGGTACAAAAGCACAGTTAATGAATGTGTTGATAGTTTTCTCTGCTGGGAACGTTACCTCCCCTGATCTTGACCTCTACCATACATAAATACCCACATACTTCCTGCCAGGATGTCTTTTTTTAGGATGCCTTCCTTTTACTCCTGTCAACCTGGGAACTCCTGCCGTCATCCTCTCCACCCTCTGACCCATACGTCTCTCCCCAGGGGAGTCCCAGGGCAGAAATCTAGCGGCTCTTTCCTCATCTTACATTCACATGCTGACACCCAGCTGCCCGGAGTTTCTTATGTCCTGCCTCTCTTTCGTTGTTGCAGATGCGACATTTTGTCTCCTCTTATTTCACCTGCCCAGGCTTCTGTGTTTAGCAATTTTTGCAGCAGCATTGAAGTTAGGGGTGAGAGCCAGCACAGCCAGCTTGCAGCTCATGGAACACCCCATTCATGCGTGCAGAGATCAATGCTCAGGTGGTAGCTTAAGATCCAAAAATTAAGACTTTCAGCTCCCAAGATAGCTGTCATAAAGTTCACTTACTACAACTTAGGCCCTCTCTTTATAAAGAGCTCCTCAGTCTTCAGTCCATTTCTTTTATTGTGTACAATCATAAATTAAATATGGCTCAAGATGAGAGTGGGCTTGAGACATCACACTGACAAGAAAACACTAAAAAGCTAATAACTTAATCATTGAACCAAGAGTCAGAAAATCTATGAAAAACACCTAAACATCAATTGCAGCGAAGGAGCACCATGGGACCATTTAGCATGGGAACACTCACTCTGTATTAGCCTGTGCAAGCATCGATTCACAGAAGAGCATAACAGATACATATGAAGATGTCCCTGAGTCAGCCAGAAAATGTTTGTTACGCTCCATACCAGTCTGGTTAAGTAAGAAATGAGGTAATGCGTTTTAGAAATACTTCTGTCAAAATGGTTAAAGTTAAAAATTGGGGTGTATATAAAGGAGACAAGCCTTAGTTATTTGTCAGAGCAAATTATGTCAGAACCCCTCCTGCCTTCCCATTTCCCAGTGACACCAGATAAAGGAGGCAGTGTCATATAGACCAGGTACTTTGCCACAGCCACTGCCACTTTGTTTGTGGTCTCCCGACTTCTGTGTTGTTGTTTATTCATGGGGTTTTCCTTCCCTTTTCTTTGGTTTCAGATGCGAGTGTCTCTCTGGCTTATGTGGTTTCCCCGTGTGTGAGGTGGGATCCACTCCCCGCATAGTCTCTCGTGGCGATGGGACACCTGGAAAGTGCTGTGATGTCTTTGAATGTGTTAATGGTACGTGGGGTTTCTCTTGTTCTCAGAGAGTGTACATTTGTGCAGGAGGAGGAGGAGGGAGGGTTCACCGTAGCTGCTTCTGCCTTTTACAAAGCAGGGTTATTAACCTTCAGGGACTTGCTGAAGGGCACTCAAAAAGGTTTGCTTAAAATCCACAGTGCAGTAAAGAAAGTTAGGTTAGGAGCTATCATTCCATCCATCAGAAAGAGGATTCTGGAGATGCAATAGCAGATTGCATGTAGCTCTCATACTCAGCTGTGTTACAGAATTTCTAAAACTTAGGAATTTCAGGAAAAGGATCCTGGAGCCTGTGATAGTTTTCCTGCTGTCACTCAGTAACTGGTCCCATGGCTGTCGGGAGGTGACCTGGCTAAAACTACATTGGGCCTGCCACACTTGGGAACAGGAAAAACATTGCTCATCTTGTTTAGCATTTTCCTACTTGGAACATCTTTGCACCTGATCTTAGCCAAAAGGCTGAGAGGCAGTGGAGGGGACGTCTTTAATCAGTGGGTGGTCACTGGTAGTGGCCTGCTTTAGACTTGACCCATGTGGCCCTGAAAAAGGATTCTTGAGTCACGAGATTCCTTCTGACAGAATCTGCCTCTCCCTTTGACTTTATATGGGAGGATTTGGTGTTTGGTGGCTTGATGTTTACTGAGTTTAGGTGATAGAAGGAAGGGGAACCTACAACATGCTTCTCTGCCAGAATATTCATTAACAAAAAATAATGAAACTCAAGTTACATGTCAGTAACCATTCGGAGCATTATTTAGTCAATGCTTGTACACACAAGAAGATGGAGATGGATTTGGACAAATACAACAAAATTACACATAGAAATATTCATATCAAATACTTCCTGTAGGAATTCAGATATCATAAGGTTTCCTGCCCTCCTTCCAAGGCAAGAAAGGTTATATTGCAGTTGAGTCCTATTTGGTTGCATACTGTGATTTTTAGGTCCATGGCCACATGTTGTTTTTTATTGTTTATTTTTGCTTTGAATAAACACTTGCAGTATGGCTTCATGGTTAAGAAAGAACACAGACTAGAACTAAATAACCACAGTTTGAAAATTGGGTCCTGCACTCACTAGCTGGGTTAACTTTAAGGAAGCTTCTTGGTTTCCCTGGACCTCAGTTTCCACAGCTGTAAAATGGACTGAGTAACAGTTAAATTAAATAATACAGGTGATCTACCTGGAATTTTGCCTCAGATGCAAATAATCTTTAGTATTTTTTTTTTTTTTTTTTTTTTTTTTTTTGAGACGGAATCTCGCTCTGTCACCCAGGCCAGAGTGCAGAGGCACGATCTCAGCTCACTGCAAGCTCTGCCTCCCAGCTTCACGCCATTCTCCTGACTCAGCCTCCTGAGTAGCTGGGACTACAGGCGCCCACCACCACGCCCAGCTTATTTTTTTGTATTTTTAGTAGAGACGGGATTTCACTGTGTTAACCTGGATGGTCTCGATCTCCTGACCTTGTGATCCACCTGCCTCGGCCTCCCGGAGTGCTGGGATTACAGGCGTGAGCCACTGTGCCCAGCCAATAATCTTTAGTATTCTATGTGCACACTTTCTATTCACATCCAGAGGCATAGTCCTGGACATTGAGGGTGGGGGATAGAGATGGTAAGGTTGAGCTTCCTAACTTACAGGCCTTATAAATACAAGCATATAGGAAGGGGGAACAGAAAAAGTTCTGTACACTTAAATCACCTCTCGGTGCCTCTCCCCACTCCAGTCATTATTTAACCAGTAATAACATCCATTAAACACAAGGAAATGGCCAAACAGACCTTTTTTCTGGAGGTGCTACCGTTTAATTTATGATAGGTGAGATTCTGTGAATACTTGTACCACTGGAGACAGAAATAGTCACTGCTTGCCTGGGTTCCCAGCGTCTCAGATGCGCTTCATCCAGTGCTCATCACTTGGAAAATAATTACGCTCATGCCTGTCTCTCGCTCCAGAATATGAACTGCTGGAGGACAGGAGTCTGTCGCATTCATCCTTGTGTCTGTGGATGTTACCCTATTATCTGCCTCACAGAAGACACCCAGATTTTGTTGCATGAGCCAGTCAGTGATCTCATTCATGTCATCTTAGTTCCCTCTAGAGGTGTCTGTTAAATGTCAGTCCATAAATGGGTTACTTTGTAGGAATCCTCCATCTCTTACTGCCCTACACTTTAATCTTAAGTCATTTGTCCCCTGAAAATATCTCTAGTAGAAAGATTTGCTGGTGTTTCCTGTGGGTGAGGAACCGGAGTGCCCTTCTTCTCTCTTTGCTTCTTGGTTCTGGATACCCATGGGTCATGCCTTTCTTATTAGAACATTGACTTTATGTCTTGCTGCAGTCTGATGTGTCTCAAACTACTAATAGCCGCACCTCCACTTTAGCAGCCTTGGGATCAATCTGCAGGGCCTGTCCTAATTTATTGCCACTTACTATAGAGCTCTGACTTCTGGAATAGGATGTGCCATCTGTCATGAGAAGATGTTGAGTGGACAAAACACAGTCACTACATCTCTGGTGGATGCTTCTTTCTTGCCACCATAAACTTGTTGAGTGATTTTTGCTTTCTTCCTAATCCTGCACAACTGACTCTATTGATATATCAGTCATTCACCTGTAGAGGAGACTAGGAACTAATACTGTGAAGATTCATAATCCTACAAAATACTGTTAAGAACATTGTGTCTCAAAGTCTATATTTTGCTTCTTTTGACATATACCTTCATACTCATACAGACACATACATATTGATATATGAATGTGTTTCTGTATGTAAATATAAACATACTTATCACCTCATGTCCTGGAAAAATCTGTTGTTGTAAGGTCACCATTACAAGATAGATATTACATATCAAAGATTCATTATCATCACTTAGAAAAGCAGAGGTCTATTTTATATGTATAAAAACACTTGCTTATCCACAGAAGATATGAGGAAACTTTACAGTGAGAACAGATTCCATAACATAGTGGTAAAATATTTATGAGAAAGGAGAATCACAGCCATAGAATTGTAAGTAAAAGTTGAAAGTGGAAAAGCAAACAGAAAGCACCCAGAGGTATGTAGTCCATAAGTGCCTGTGCAGTTGCGGGAGTTAAACGTTAAATTAGGCCCCCAGTTTTCTGGTCATCAAAGTGAAAAAGGAGATAGGGTCAAATATACAGTTCTTATTTTCAGAGAGGAAAGTGCCTGCTGGACGGGACAACCGTCTCTCTGAGATTTTTCATATGGAAAGGAATGGATTTCATCCCATTGAATGATGAAGTTGATCATGTGCTTGATTGCATTAACACCACAAATGCAGAAATGGGTTTCCTGGGGTTGTTCTCTATAAAAAGCAAAGGCAAAATATTAAAATGCAGTTCAGTTCCAAAAGGTCAGATTGACACAGCTAGACTCTAGGTGCTTGGAACATTTTTTCTCAATTTTGCGAACTGCCCAACATGGTAAGGTAGATCCAAAGACC
Organism: Chlorocebus sabaeus; assembly: GCF_047675955.1. Lineage (NCBI taxonomy): Eukaryota > Metazoa > Chordata > Mammalia > Primates > Cercopithecidae > Chlorocebus > Chlorocebus sabaeus. Next base: position 36,152,372 of record NC_132917.1, read on the forward strand.
CCAGTTCAGGAGACTGCAGGTGAAATGTTAACATGACTGACCCCACATGCAGAAATGGGTTATGCACTGCCGCACTCACTTCTTATGCTGCCATCCACATGATCCATATGCTTATGTGTTTTTTTTCTTTTTAAGATAAACTTTAAAGTGAAAATGTACAATTTTAAAATACACAGAACTTGAAAACTCATGAGTTTTGAGAACACTAGCCTGATGAGTAGATGGAGAGAGAGCATCCTCCATAAATACTACTTTTTTTTTTTTTTTTTTGTAGTTTGATTTTATTTTGTTGTGGTGGAGGGATGGGAGAGTTGCAAACCAGTTCATGACAGTTTGTAACTGCATTCTCTGACAAGCGCCGAAAGTAGAACTTATGAGCCGTTGGCTGAACAAGATCCCTGTTATTTAGAAACCAAAGGAACAGGTGGTGTGATTATGTTCCTTTTATGTGAACTTAGAAGTCATCAAAATCATCACCTAAAAATATGACCTCCAAAGCAGTGTTGTAACAGCCTTCCACCTTCATCAAGAACCTGTTGTACGTCTGCTCCGGCCCACAAACAAGTGTTCCATCAGCAGTCAGCTGGAGCTGGACAATGGCCTCTACTGTTAGATGGGTGTGTGCTCTCCACTTAACACAGTACCCCCTACTGTCTTACATGTGGCCCACTTCTCATTCCTGGAGGCTTTTGGGTTTGAAATCCTAGGTGTAGAATGTGCAAGTGATTATTTGGTTTCTTAGATATGAACATTTGTCCAACGTATGTACACAAACATCTAGATAAAATGGAGTATCTTGGTTGGAATGTCGTAGACAAAAGCTGACACTGTCTGTGTGACCTACTTATAAAACGTTCCCCAAGTGAGTAAATGAATTAGTCTATAGTATCGTTATTGAGTGTAAGCCAGTTGAAACTACCAGAAATATTTTTAGCCTTATGGTATTTAATACTGAGCCATTAGTTCTGACAGCATAGTTAGCAGGGCCGTATATATTGAGGCTAGCCCCCATTCACAGCTCTAAACAAGTCGTCAGTACAAAAGAGGAAGAGTACCCTCTTCCCGGTGGTGCCAAGAGTGGTGGGTGGATGGGGTGGGGATGGGAGCATTACTTGTATGTGGCACAACTAGCCAAAAGCAATTTCAGGGGGTTATGAAGTAAGTTCAGAGAAAGGGGATCTGAATACAACTTAGCCTGTGTTTTTAGCCTGTTTTGTGCCATTTGAAATAGTTCTATTTTGGAGCACTGTCCCTGCAGCACTCTGCTTCTCACAGCAGTATTAAAATGCGGCGCTAACAATGAGGAGCCTGGGTGAAGGTCATGCTGCCCACCCAGTAATTAGTTCCTGTTTTATTCAGACATATACGAAAGGTTAATAAAAACTAGAGGTAATCGTTTGTTGGCCCTGACAGAATTTTCTCTAAGATGTAACGTGTGAAATCACCATTTAAAGGGGAGCCTTACCCAATGTTAGCTTGCTCCTCATGTAAAATTTTGGCCTAGAAAATTCAGACCTGCAGCCTGTTAATTTTTAAAAAACACACACTATTACAGAAAACATCAATTAAGAACCCACTGTCTATATAGCAATTATGCTCGTAATGTTTCTAAGGATATAATGTCTTCTACTGATACAACAACAGAGATATTCTGGCACTTTGAGAGAAATACTCCACTCAGTATGTGTTTATTGAGCACCCCTCGTGTTCCTGGGGGCTTGTTAAGCTAATTTTGTTGAAGAGTGATACAAATTGTTGTAATCCTTTATAAGGGTTGTTCTCTTTCCCTTTTCCTGAAATAGGATATGCTTGGTGTCCTCCAGCACACACACACTTCCCCTTTCTCCCTGTGGAATAAGCCAATTGAAACTAGCAAAAATATTTTTAGTCTTACAATATTTAATACCGAGCCATTAATTATGAGAGTAAGCAAGGCTTTATTGAAGCTAGTCCACATTCACAACTTTAAGAGCATGTCATCAGTATAATAAAAGGAAAACTTAAGGATTTAAAAATACACAGAACTCAAGAACTCCTGAGTTTTAAAAACAGTAGCTTGGATGGATAGATGGAGAGAACATCCTCCATAAATATTACTGCTCTTTTCACTTTGGTTTTAATTTGTTTTGGTGAAGGGATGGGACAAGCTGCATGTCGAAGCTGCAGAGAGTTATCTAGAAGATTTAGCTATGATAAGTGATGAAGGTGGCTACACTAAACAGATACTCAGTGTAGAGAAAGCAGCCTTGTATGGAAAGAAGATGCCATCTGGGACTTTCATAACAAGAGAGAAGTCAATGCCTGGCTTCAAAGAATAGGCTGATTCTTATTAGGGGCGAATGCAGCTGATGACTTTAAGCCAGTGCTCATTTGCCATTCCAAAAACCCTAGAGCTCTTAAGAATTATGCTTAATATACTCTGCCTGTGCTTTGTAAATGAACAACAAAGCCTGCATGACAGCATGGTTTATTATTTTAAGCCCACTATTGAGACCTACTACTCAGAAAAAGATGTTTCTTCCAAAATATTACCGCTCATTGACAATGCACCTGGTCTCCCAAGCTCTGATGGAGGTGTACAAGATTAGTGTTGTTTTCATGCCTACTAACACAACATCCATTCTGCAGCCCATGGACCAAGGAGTCATTTCAACTGTCAAGTCTTGTTATTTAAGAAAAGCATTTCGTAAAGCTGTAGCTACTGTAGATGGTCATCCCTCTGACGGATCAGAACTAAATCAATTGAAAACCTTCTGCAGAGGATTCACTCACCATTCTAGATGCCATTAAGAACACAGGTGATTCAGGGGAAGGTGTCAAAATATTAACATGGAGTTTGGAAGAAGTTGATTCCAATCCTCATGAATGACTTTGAGGAGCTGAAGACCTCGGTGGAGGAAGTAACTGCAGATGTGGTAGAAGGAGCAAGAGAACTAGAATTAAATGTGGAACATGCAGAATGTGACTGAATTGCTGCAATCTCATGATAAAACTTGAAAGGATGAGGAGTTGCTTCTTATGGCTGAGGAAAGAAAGTAATTTCTTGAGATAGAATCTATTCCTGGTGAGGATGCTGTGACAACATCTTCACCAGATGAAATGACAACCAGGGCTTTAGACTACTACATAAATTCAGTTGATAAAGCAGCGGCAGGGTTTTAGAGGATTGACTCCAGTTTTGAAACAAGTTCTACTGTAAGTAAAATGCTGTCAAACAACATCACATGCTGCAAAGAAATCTTTCATGAAAGGAAGAGTTAGTCAATGTGGCAAACTTCATTGTTGTGTTATTTAAAGAAATTGCCACAGCCACCCCAACCTTCAGCAACCACCATCCTGATTAGTCAGCAGCCATCAGCATCAAGGCAATACCCTCCACCAGCAGAAAGATTACTATTTCCTGAAGGCTCAGATGATCATTAGCAGTTTTTAGCGATAAAGTATTTTAAGGAATGTATGTTGCTTTTTAGACATAATGCTATTGTATACTTAATAGACTATAGCAGGAGTGTCCAATCTTTTGCCTTCCCTGGGCCACATTGGAAGAAGAAGGATTGTCTTGGGCCACATGGAAAATACACTAACACTAATGATAGTTAATTAGCTTAAAAACATACACACACACACACACACACACAAAAATCTTACAATATTTTAAGAAAGTTTACAAATTTGTGTTGGGCTGTATTCAAAGCCGTCCTAAGCCTCATGTGGCCCGCAGGCTGCAGGTTAGACAAGCTTGGACTACAGTACAGTGTTAACATAACTTTTAAATGCATTGGGAAACCAAAAAGTTCATGTGACTTGCTTGAGCTGATCTGGAACTGAACCCACAATATCTTTGAGGTATGTCTATCACCATCCACCAATCAGTGTAGTTTGGTAGGCAGTAGCATATACTAATAGTCTATATTACAAAATTCTCTTTTAGGAGTTCTGAAATATATTCAAGAAGAAAGGGGAGATTCCAGAACTTAGAAACATAAAGTTTAATTTTTCAGACACGAAACACATACAAAAATCACTAAGAAGGCACTTCTGTGTTTCATATTGAGAAGTACAAATTACACAGTAAATTATTTCTTCATAACCCTTTTCTCTTCCACGTCTACTTAAATCATCCTTTTGTGGAGATTGTGGCAATCTCCACACTGTTCTGAGATTCACATCTACCCCTGATAGGTGAAGAAGTAATTGGTCGTTGCTCCTCAAAAACCACGGGTAGCCTTTTTGTCATATACTTTTATGAAGAGCCTCTATAAATCTCTCTGAACATCAAACAGATTTCATTGTGTTGTGTGACTTTTTTCTGCCTTAAAGATTGGTTGTGTTTCCAGGCTGTGTTTTTAGGATTCTCCATCTTTCTCACTTCCACTCCCTTGATCCTTTTGCTTTTGCTAGTGAAGCCTAAGTGCCACAGTTGTCTCGTCAGTCCCATCCCCTCCTGTTTAAGCTTTGCACACCCTACCATAAAAACAAGTCCGCCTGAAGCAGCTTTATTCATAACCAGAACCTGTCCTTCACACTTCCTCGGATCTGTACCAGGCTTTGTGACTTCACCCAGATGGTAGCTGTGGTTGATCAACTCAACCAAATAATTAATATTGATTGGTCTATTAATTTTTTTTAGTTTCCATGGATGATCATTTTGTTAGAGTACGGTATTTTGCCTCGCTCCACAGCCTGCAAATTTAATGTATAAAAGTACTCCATTTTCTATGCTTTTTGGAACGTACAGTCCAGCTGCCCAGTTCCTTTCAGTCCCAACTCAGGTTACCTAAAAGTATATAGAAGAATTCTGAGATACAGTAAGATGATTCTTTTTTAACATTAATTTTCTGAAAAAAATGTTGTATCCATGTAGCACTACGGAAGGAGTTTAAATATTCACATGTGCTACGTGTGCACACATAAAATCACTGTTTGTCTCATTCATGTGACTTTAAGCAAATCACCTCATCTCTTTAAGTTTCATCTTCATTATGGAAAAAACTGGTATTGATAATACTTGTTCTGTCTTCTTAGAGGGATTGTTATAAAATAAATAGAAAGTAATTGTCCTCAAGTGCAATGCAAATGCATATCCTCAAAATGTAGTGAAAGTATTTTAGACATGCAAGGTGACATATGAAATGATTTGGGGATGGACACAAGAGCCCATGAAAGATGGGGATATCATCATCCAGCTTTCACCAGCAGATTGATCAGGGCTCGTCACCTCAGGAGAACTTTCTTCAGCTTAGGAGTACTTTTTTAAAAAATAGCTTTAGGAGACACCATGTAATTTGCCAACTTAAGTTGTGCAATTCTGTTGTTTTCAGTGTATGCTCAGAGTTGGGCAGTCATCAACACAATCAATTTCAGAACATTTTCATCAACCCACCAGAAAACTCCTGAACTGATTGCGGTTACTGCCCATTTTCCCCCAAAGCTCTCAGATCGAGGCAACAACTAATCTACTTTCTATCTCTGTAGACGTGCCTGTGATGGGTGTTTCATATAAGTAGAGTTATATAGTATTAATACGTTGTCTTTTGTGACTGGCTTCTTCCACTTAGCATAGTATTTTCAAGTGTCATTCATGTTATATTGCATATCAGATAACTTCATTTCTTTTTATGGACGCGTAATATTTTGTTGTATAGTTACACTGCTTTTTGTTTATGTATCAGTTAATGGATATTTAGGTTCTTTCTTTTCTTGGCTCTTGGGCTGCTAGGAACATTTGTTTATAGTGCTTTTATGTGGGGTATATATTTTCATTTCTCTTGGGTATATACCTAGTAGTAGAGTTGCTTGATGATATGGTAACTCAAATTAAGGAACTCCCAAACTGTTTTCCAAAGCAGCTATGCTTTTACATCCTCACTAGAAATCTATGAGAATTCCAGTTTCTCCACATCCTCATCAGTACTCGTTACTATTTTTTAATTATATCCATCATAGTGGGTGTGAAATGGTGTTCATTGCAGCTTAGATTTGAATTCCCCTAGTGACCTATGATTCGAGCATCTTTTCATGTGTTTATTGGCCATTTCTGTCTTATTTGGAAAAGTGTCTGTTCAAAGGTTTGCCCGTTTTGATTACATTATTTTTATCATTTAATTATGGGAGTTCTTGGTACCAGTTTTTTAAAATCAGATACATGATTGCAAATACTCTCTCCTAGTTTGTAGGGTTGTCTTTTTACCTTTTTGATGGTATCCTTTTAAGTCCCAAAGTTGATGAAATCCAGTTTATCTGTTTTGTTCTTTTGTTGCTTATGCTTTTAATGTCACATCTAAGAAACCACTCCCTTATCAAAGGACACAAAGATTAAATCTTATGTTTCCTTCTAAGAGCACTATAGTTGTAGCTGTTGTATTTAGATCATAACTCTATGATTCATTTGGAGTTAATTTTTGTATATGGTGTGAGACATAGGGGTTTCTTCTTTATTCTTTTGCATGTAGATAATCCAGTTGCCCCAAAACACTTTCAACCTCAGGCCTGGCGCAGTGGCTCACACCTGTAATCCCAGCACTTTGGGAGGCCAAGGTGGTTGGATCACTTGAGGTCAGGAGTTCAAGACCAGCCTGGCCAACATGGTGAAACCCCGTCTCTACTAAAAATACAAACATTAGCTCGGCATGGTGGCATGCACCTATAGTCCCAGATACTCAGGAGGCTGAGGCAGGAGAATCACTTGAACCCAGGAGGTAAAGGTTACAGTGAGCTCAGATCATGCCACTCTACTCCAGCCTGGGTGACAGAGTGAAACTCTATCTCAAAAAAAGACTTTCAACCCCATTGAGTCTTGACCGTCTTGTCAAAGTATCTGTAAATGTGATAGTTTATTTCTGAACTCTCAATTCCATTGAACTATGTATCTATTCCTGTGGCAGTACCACATAGTCTTGAATACTATAGCATTGTATTATGTTTTGAAATCAGGAAGTATGAGTTCTCTTTGTTCTTCCTTTAAAATTGTTTTGGCATTTCTGAGTGCCTTGCATTTTCATATGAATTTTAGGGTCAACTTATCAATTTCTACAGAAAAGCCAGCTAGGAGTTTGATAGAGATTGCATTGAACATGTACGTCAATTTGGGGAATATTTCCATTTAAACAATGTTGTCTTTCAATCCATGAACACGGGATGTCCCATTTATGTAGGCCTTTTTAATTTTTTGAAAATGTTTTGCTATTTTCAAAATACAAGTTTGCACTTATTAAATTTATTCCTAAGTATTGTATACGTTTTGATGCTATTGTGATTGGAATTGTTTTCCTCATTTTCTGATTGTCATTACTAGTGTGTAGAAACACAATTTGGGGAGTTGCAATTGTACCCTGCAACCTTGTTGAACTTGTTTATACTTTCTGATTGTTTTTTAGTGTATCCCTTAGAACTGTTTATATACAAGATCATGTCATCTACAATTAGAGATAGTTTTACTTCTTCCTTTCCAATCTGGATGCTTTTTATTTATTTATTTTTCCTATTTGCTCTGGCTAGAATTTTCACTACTATGTCAAATTGAAGTGAGAGCACACTTCATTGTCTTGTTCCTGATCTTAGGGGGAAAGTACTTGGACTTTCACCATTAAGTATGAGGTGAGCTGTAGGATTTTTATAGATGCCATTTATCAAGTTGAGGAAGGTCCATTCTGTTCTTAGTTGGTTGAGCATTTTTATCATGAGAGAATATTAGATTCTGTCAGATGCCAAAAACTGTCTGTCGAATGATCATGTTGCTTTTGTTCCTTATTCTGTGACATGTCATATTAACATTAATATTTTTGGATGTTAAACCAACCTTGCATTCTTGGAATAAGTCTCGCTTGGTCGTGGTATGTAATTTTGTTTATATGTTGCTGGATATGGTCTGCTAGTAATTTTTTTTAAGATGTTTGTGTCTACATTTATAATATACTGATCCGTAGTTGTGTTTTCTTGTGATGTTTTGGTGGGAGTTATTTTAAATCAACTAAAATTAAAGAATGAATGTAGGGAGAATGTTTCAAGGCAGAGAAAAATTTAAAAATCGTTGATATCATGATGAGACTTCTAAACATGGGACTGTGAGTCCTTAGCAGAACATAACCCTGAAGCACAGTGGAAAGAGCACAAGGTTTCAGTTGAAGAGCTACTGTTTTTGCTGTATGACTTTGAGTAAACTACCTAGGATTTCCTCACTTTTAAACTCAGGATAATAATACCTATGTCAGACCTTCATTATGGGGATTAAGTGAGGTGATACATGTAGAGAGTATTTTGTTAAAGGCCAAACACTGTTAAAATTATACGTGTTTATACCATACATAGAGAAAAAGAATGTAAGAGAGAGCACTGGAGGGAACCGAACATGACCACTTCAAAAAAGATGGTAATAAAATTTTTGAGGCAGAACAAAACCTAATATGGAGGCAGGATCATTCATTTGAGGTAGACAATGATTTAACCAAACAAATAGAATCACTTTAAAGCACATACCAAATATGTGAGTGTCATGGTCATAAAGTTTACCTTTGTCTGGGTTGGAAGGAAGTCAGTGTAGATTTTACTAGGGGGATTTTCTGTTCCTTGGTGTAAACTGGATAACAGTGTGTTTTGTTTACTTTGTTTTGCTTCGCTTTATTGTTTTCTGTCACATAAACTTATATTGAGTTTAGTAAATTTCCATCGAACTATAACCTCCTGCTATTAGAAATTTTCTAGAGGCTGTTTGAAAAACATCAAAGGACACAACTAAAAGATGACTACAAATATACTTTGTTTGTTTTAACTCTTTTCAGATACAAAGCCAGCCTGCATATTTAACAACGTGGAATATTATGATGGAGCCATGTTTCGAATGGACAACTGTCGGTTCTGTCGATGCCAAGGGGGCGTTGCCATCTGCTTCACTGCCCAGTGTGGTGAGATAAACTGTGAGAGGTACTATGTGCCTGAAGGAGAGTGCTGCCCAGTGTGTGAAGGTAAGAAAAGGTGCTAATTACAGATTAACAGGAGTGTGCATGGTATAGAGTTCTGAAATCGAAATTGTCCTAATTCAGTCTCATCCAAAAGTAAAGGAATGTTGAAGTTCCTTGTTTAGCCTCTTTTAGGACACCGTGGTCTGTCTGCTAGCATGTTAAAGCCAGGTAGAGTGTGTAGAAACACTGCCCTGAGGGAAGCTATGCCTGGGTGTAGATGATGGGTCACATCTTTCCATAGGCAGCGTGAGATGTCCCAGAGTTGTTTTCCATTCCTCCCCTGCAGTTCTAGCAAGTCCTCAGCAAGTCCTGGGGCAAAGCTTTATCTTCATCCTGGCATTAGAGCTCACCACCTGCTCACTTCAGATTGCGCAGTTAGGATAACGCGGACCTCACCCTGACAGTCTCAGTCTGCCGGCCCAGAGAGGAACTAACCCTGCCCCTGTCGCAATACCCAGGCCTCTCCAGGGAGATCAGGGACCTGCTACTGCTTCTCCGAAAATATGTGGTGGTTCACATGGGGTCATGGTATCAGGTGGCGGTGACACCAGCTCGAGGCCCAGCCAGGTGTCAGGTGTGACTCTCAGGAATCTGCTTTCTCTGGATTCCCGTCTTCTCTCCAGGAAGTAATATATTCATGTTCTTTCATCAGGCTGCATCTTCCCATCACTGATGTTCATAAATAATAAGCATTTCAAAACAGTTGCTCTGAGTATCACTTGCTGCAACCCACACATTTTACAGATTAGGATGTTCAAGTTCAGAAGAGAAGAGTCACTTGCCTGGGTTTACAATGCAGCCAGTAACAATAACCCCATGCCTGACTGTGTCTGTAGTGTTCTTCTGACAACACAACACTGTTTCAGCAGAAAGGAGGGTCATGTGAGCCTTTGTGTCCTAACTGGGCCCCAGATCTTCAGTCTGAAGTCTCATGTGTTAATCTTATGCCTGATCCCTGCACACAAAGTGGGAGGCACAGTGTCATGCCACTTTCCATACTTCCTCATTTTCATAACATTGTCTCCTTTTGATGTTTGAGCTGTATTTGCCACATAATACTGATCTGAAAATGTTTAAAGTATAAAAATTGCATTCCTAACATAGTTCGTAACAGTGAGTCCTTTTCCCTATTAGAGGTTATTTTAGCCACCATAGGAGAAAAATAGTTTATTTTTTAGGTGATGTTGACAATTAAAAAGAATTACTTCAAATTTTTAACCTTCCTAATTGATTTGTTCCCTACCTGCCCCCAGTCTGTAATAGTTCTGAAACTGAGCAGCAGTTGATGCTGTAAAAATGTAGATACGAACCTCTGTGTAGTCATCGTAGTTGTCTGGGCATGGATCCGGTTATGTCTCACTTCCTGGAATTCAGATCTAGCCTCAATGTAGAAAAATATGTATTCTAATACTTTTTACGCAGGAATTTTAAAAATCTTATCTTGCTCAGGTCCATTGGCCGCGTCCCTCTCTGGCAGACTGCCTTCCTAACGCTGTGATGGCATTATTTTAAATGTTGACCTTCTAACTTTATTATAATGCCCTACTATGTCCTTAGAATAAAGATGACCAAACTCTAAACTGGATTCCTCTCCCAGCACAGCAGTACTTGCTTGTTGAACCCAATTTTTTATGTATTTCTGAGAAAGAAAATTGAGTAATTTATCTAGTTGCTCTCAATAGAGGGATAAGTGAGGGTTTCGTATGCAATATTTATATCCTTGTCAATAACCTCAGAAACATTTTCTTTTTTTTTTTTTTACAGTAGCTTTGGCTACTTCTGTCTCCCACCTGGGGCTGCAGCTTAGCTTCACAGCTTATGGGAGAAAAAATGGCCTAAGTTCACAGCCCTCCTCCAAGGCAGTGACCCATGGTATGTCTAGACCAGCCTTGTCATGAACAAGGCCACAGCAAGAGCTCTGTTGCCCACATGGTCCTGCAGGCACATGAGACAGAGTTCTAGAAGTAACAGTATCACTCTGATTTAGACAGGGCATTGTTCCTTCCACTTTACAGGTAGGGAAACTGAGGTTTGATAAACATTTATGTCTACAACTGTGAAGACATTGTCAGAGCCTAATATGGATTCATGTTTTCTAATTACCAACCCACAGTTCTTGCCACAAAGCTTTCCAGCTTTACAGAGTGATAATACCTGCACGTTGGTTTTTAGACTACAGATCCTCTTCTCTGGCACTGCTGTGTCAGGATGAGTAGACATAAATTCAGTGTGACAGCTGTTTTTGCATGCACCCCCAGAGACTCCTCATGCAACCCTGAGCTTCTGGTGATCACAATGGGAATAGAACTGCTGATGACTAGAACCCAGGAAAAAAATGTCTCTGGGTGCAGGCAGAGATAAGATTTAGAATATGCTCGGTCTAACTCTGAACTCATGTTCTCATTTAGATCCAGTGTATCCTTTTAATAATCCCGCTGGCTGCTATGCCAATGGCCTGATCCTCGCCCACGGAGACCGGTGGCGGGAAGACGACTGCACATTCTGCCAGTGCGTCAATGGTGAACGCCACTGTGTTGCGACCGTCTGTGGACAGACCTGCACGAACCCTGTGAAAGTGCCTGGGGAGTGTTGCCCCGTGTGCGAAGGTAAATCTTGTAGATGCTAATGAGTCCCTGGTGAATGTCTTGTGTTGGAGAAGCTTCTACCAATGTATGTTCTTGTTTATTTCCTCGGGCATAATGTCTGCTTCACGCTGTTACCAGTTGCCAACAAATTGATCAAACAGCTCAAACTAATCATTTGAGGGAAATGTTGCACATGTAAAATGAGAATAGTATGGTCATTATTTTGCCATTGCAAATATGCGCATCTGAATACAGTATAAGAATGTATACATTTTAATTAAGTTCACTTTGAGCCTAATTAACATCCAAAAGTCAATCTAACAAAATGAAATTGAAAATGAGACCGATGAGTCAAGCTTAGCAGGTTTGACTTGTGACGCTTGCATAAGCCCAAGGGTCCTGGCAACTAGAAGAAAAGACTGGAACCATCAAAGGCAATTTGCACTGCCTAGTGCCGTCACCGAGTATCTATTCTACTTCTCATATCCCAATGGCTGTGGCTTTGCAATTCCTGTAGTGCTGTTATTTATTTTGTGGTTACCTGCATTTGCTACCTCTCCTCTTGTTCAGTGGAGGGAAGCCTGAGGCATCCTGGACTAGTTTTTCTGTCCTGACTCCTATTCCAGCTCATTTCCTCCATCCTGGGTAGATTCTCTGCATACTTAACTCATGTCAGTTTTTAATCTTGTGTCCATGTCTGTTAGTGCAGACAAGGGTTTGAATATTTATACAGACATTCTAATAGAGGGTATCCAGCATTAAGAAGCATGTTTGCATAGTAAAATGAACTAATGTGGGTCAAAAATTAATTCATGTTGAAGATGGATCTTTCTAGAATTTCTAAAAGCAGATACTGAAAAATGGACTTATCTTTCCAGAAAGTCAGTTAAGTAGACTAAGTCTTTTAAGTACAAAGAAATCTTGTGCTTCCACCGAAATGTTAATAAACTCAGACTCCAGAGTTTGCCTGACTAGCTTCATCAGTAGACTTACTAAAGACCTTAAAAATCATATAAAAGTTTAACCTTGAGGACTCGTTCTATTGACATCACCGATTCCTTCATCATTACTATACTCAGAGTGCAGCTGCCACACTCCAAAACTTTATAGCTTCCAGATGACCAGTTTTGTGGAAGTCACCCACCCCTTCATGTATATATGCTCCTCCCATTCCCTAAAGGCAGCATTTCAGTGCTGGAAAAAAAGAGCATGTAGAAATACATATAATGGTCGTATAGTCGGCTTTACAGGAAAGGGTGCCTTACTGAATCAGATGAAGGTAAGAACATCTGTCCCTAAGAATTAGGGACAATCTATTGTCAACTTGAAATATTTAATTACAAATATTTGGGACACACCGTAAGGAAAATGAAAAGCATAAATTCATAATCCAGTAAACATTAGCCCTTTAACCTCATGGGTCTTGTGTCATAAATTCAAAATAAAACTTTAAAAACTTGTTAAAGAATAAAAGAGCCTTTCCTCTGGAAGTAAATGAGAGGAAGGCTGATCCTTTCGCACCCATCTTTTGCATTTATCAGCATATCCATCATGAAGAGTGGAGAAGGAAGGCAGTTGGTGAACAGGTAAATAAATATATAACTCATTTATTACCATTTTCTTAGCACACATTGATGTTTGGGTAAGGAGTGAATCTTAGTATAGTCACTTAGAATTTGGTATCTGCAACATCTGCATAGAGTTGTAATCTAATCATCTACTGTTTGAAAAAAGTTACAGTTTTGGTGAGGCATTAATTTCAAAAAATTAAGAACCTCCTGGAATTCAGATATGACATTGGACACAAAGATAAGTAAGAGATAACCTTTAACTTTGAAGAACCTATTTAGGCTGAGTTTTAAATTAAACTAGGAGAAAGGGAATGTCCCTGTTGAGGTATGGTGGGGTAAGTGCATCACATTTGTACCCAATCTCATTTAATCTTCACAGCAACACTGCTGAAGCCTTTATTATCCATTTTGGAGATGAAGACATTCAGGTTTGGAGTAATTTAGATCATTTCCCCCAAGGGTGTAGTTGCCATTGTGTGGCTGAGTGAGGATCAACTGAAGTCTGTCAGGTTCGGCTCCATTTGTGCTTGCTTCCCCTGCCCCACTCAGCATCCCAGCCTAACTCATGCCCTGCTTCTAGTGTCCTCACCCATCTCTACTCACCGCTGGCTTTTGGTTCTGTTGAGGAGTGATGGCAGTCAGCAGGGGCAAGGGAGGAAATCATTTGCAGTTTGAAAACTACTCCAGGTATTTTGAATGTGGTCGTCCACCTACTGTCTCCTCGCAGTTTGAAGACCTCGGGGGAAAGATGCCTTTGAGATGCATCCCTGAATTCACTTCTAGAGCCTCAGGTCTGGGCAGCCCCCTCCACCTCAACAGAGCTCAGTGTCCTTGTCATTTCAGCTGTAAAGTTCTGCTGGTCTTTTTTCCTCTCTTGTCTCTTTCATGCTCTGGCTCTCATCTCTCATCAAACCTTTCAGAAGATTCTATTTTCTGGTTCTCAGAAATAATTTATCTTGCTTTTCTTGTTTTTGTTTTTAACTTAGTTGAGTAGTGAGTTTCATATGAATGTATTTACTCTCCAATAACACTTTCATTTTAAGATGTATTAATAATAGGAACAGATTTTTTTAGTATAGGATAAACTTACAAAATAACACAAGGTGAATGGATCTTACTGCTTAGTTTATGGTCCAAGAAAGTCTCTGGGATCATTTGAAGACATTTTTTCTCAGCAGTCATTCAATATCATACTTAAATATAATTTCAAATGATTTCAGAGTAGCAAAAGGATTGTATGAAATTAGAAAAAGTGCAAGGTGTTAATGTGCAAAAAATAAGCAATCACCCAGAAATAGTTAGAGGAAAACCAGAAACACTGGTATTTACCTAGTTTATACACACAATACATTCCTCTGTGCACAGTTGCATAACCAGTGTTGGCCCTTACCCTATTAGCTACAGTCTCTAGGTACATAGTCAGAGTACGAAATTAGATGAAGGGACCCCACACAAGGATTGTGGTTTTAGATTCTAAGTAAACTAACAGCATCACTAAATAAGGCGTGTTAGGACCTCCAAGGAGGAAGAACCTTATTGTGGCTGTTGTTATTGGAGACACATACCTTCCAAATGACAAGATAATATGCTTTTTGGTTACTCCCGGAGGACTAGGGACGTGAACCTGGGGTCCTTAAAGACTAGGCTGTTACTTGACAGCTGACTTGATTCACAAGTACCTAAGTGCTTTTTAAATTGGCACTTAAGTACTCTCATGATGAATTCTTAGCAAGTTATTGTCAACACCCAATTCAGGTATACAGATAAGCCTTTCCAGTCTGTAACTGATTATATTCTCACATTTTGCCTTGTTGACTTTTCTCTACATCTCTTGTTTATCGATCTCATTATTTTTATTTTCTGACCTCTGTAAAGAGCTAGGGTGGAAACATGTGGAATAGCATATAAAGTTTTCAGTTGAAGGGTATACATACACAACATGGCTTTAATGTCCTTAAAAACTGAAAACAAAAAAGAGATGGGACAGCAGAATTAGGTCTTCATCTGTGTCTGGCACCATTGGACCACTGTTATTTGTAACCCTTAATGACAGTAGCTAACATTTCGTACTATTGTTATGTGTCAGGTTTAACTGCTTTAAGAGGAGCAACTAATTTGAGATCCTCACAGCATCCCTTTGGTATGGGTGCTGTCATCCCAGTTTACCATCAGAGAACACAAAGTTCAGAGGCCATGTAATTTGCCCAGGGTCATAAAGCTCATAAGTGACAGCACAGTGTGTCCTCAGGACCAGACCCTGCACCCTGAATGGACACTGCCTCTGCTGCAGTGCATTACACCCTGAAAGAGGCTCCATGCCCATGTAAAGAAAGAATTTGGCATATTCTTTTGAATCCTAAAACAACATCTGATACGTAAGTAGATGCTCAAAAATTTTTAATGAGTAAATAATAAGTGAGGGCAGTGAGGAGGAAAGAAAGACTGGAGCAGCAAGTCCCAACCAGACCCTTCTTGCAGATCTTCTTTTTAGTTGAGTGAGGGAGGAGACCCTGATACAGGGTTACCTTAACCAGATCGTCAAAAGCTGATGGCCATTGGGACCCCTGGTCTACCAGCTGAAGGAAGAATAATGTCAGGGTGCTTATCACTGAAAGCACATTTTTGAGAACATAAGTAAGAGTGTTGTGGAAGTGTGTGACATGAGGTGGACCAAGTAAGAGTGTTGTGGAAGTGTGTGACATGAGGTGGGCCCACATGTCTACAGGCCAGTTGGACCAATTTCCTGCGCTGACAGTTCACCCTTCTGGTGGGCTCAGCTCTGGGCTCCATCCCTGTGGCAGCCTCATGGGCCTTCCAAGACTGATGTGTACTCTGTGGTTTGTTCTCTCCCAGTTGAGCCTCTGAAGTCCAGAATCACAGAGTTTAAGTGGGGCTACCCAGACACTCTAAGGCTAATGCTCGCTGCCACGTTAATGTATTGTTTTTAAGATTGCATGGTGTAGGTGCCACTGCATTTCAGTTACTTACACGGACAAGGATTTTTTTTACTACATCATTAGGTATTGAGAATAATTTGCTAATTTTTTTTCCAATGATACCAACTATAAATGCTGCTGAAGGTGATTCTTAATATCAGAGGGATCCTGAAGACAGGTTGCCATTTCCATTAGAAATCTGTTTTGCAACTGAAGGTAAAATAAGGTATTGGGGAGGGAAGTTTTGGCTATGTGACATCTATAACATCCCCGTGATTACTCAGTAAGAAAATTCAAGAGATGTGGACAGGTGTGTGGCCAGCTTAGCTGTGACACCTGATGCAAGAGATTAGAGCTTCATGGGGACTTTGAAGTCTTGATGTCAGACCTGATCTGCCCTCTCATCTTGGGCTGCGGCTGGACCCGACCCAGGTGGCCACTGTGACCTGAGTGTTCTTCAGGCCTCCTTATGTGCACCGTCTCCTGCAGGGAGGAGCTGATGATTTTGATGACCTTAGGGATTTTGAAGCCAACACCAGAGTATCACTTTTCAAGAACTAGGAACAACTTAGGTAATATTTTAAAAGGTAGCATTCAGAATTATACTCAGGTTGCCAGTAAATAAATTCCATGCTTGAGGTTGGGCAAATGGGTAGTTTCCCCTCTACTATTTCTGTCTGTCTGAAAACAAAGCAAAATCCATGTTCTATCTCTGACAGGAAGTCAAAGAGTTATTTGTAGATTGTTAAAGCTGGACGAGAGGTATATCAGAGTCCATAGTATTCAGTATTTTTTAAGTTTTCTTCTTAATAAAAAGTTAAAATTGCTATTTGCAGACATATTATCAGATATCCAACTGAGTTTCAGGCCTAATAATTCTGCCAATAACCTGGACTTAACTCTTGAAGTAGAGGATAAATAAGAGATTCACTGTGCATGGATTCTTTCTAACTCTGGGTTCAGGATGGAATGTGGTTGAACCAAAAAATCAACTCTCTTTCTTCCTGCCACCTGGCTTTCTTGGATCTCTGACTTAGGGAATCCTGGTCCTACTTAGGATAGTGTTGAAGACTGAATGTCAGGCATGTCTTGACCTGTGTGGATTTAGTAAGCCACTTCAGTCTCAGCTAACCCAATAGTGTAAGTTATACTCATCTAAAAGGCTGGAGTTCTGTGAGCTATCACATGTACTGTCGTCTTCATCAATCCCAAATTTATAGAAGCACTATATTCTCTCCCTGAAGGCTGATGACATAGCTTGAATCAAGCTGCCCTTCTAATGAGATTTCCACTGGGCTGCCAGAAAAGTCTGTACCAGGCACATATCTGGGTGGGAATTCTTTGAAACTAGAAAAAATGTTTCCAGCCCTGCCCATAATGCTTCCTCACTGAACAGTATCTCAAATGATTAAGCTACTGCTTTTGTGGCACGGAGTCAAACATAGTTTGGCTGACCCCGAGAGGCAGTGAAGTCAAAGATGCCATAGGGTCACATGTTATTAACATTCTGGTACATAACAGGGATCAAAACTCAGTTTATGGGTGGTATTGCTTCAGTGCCATATACTATGCTATTATTAGTAAGCCAAGAATAATAAAATATTCGTAATAGCCTAAAGACTGTTAGGCATGTGTTTTATCCTTTAACTCTAAATGTCCTGGAGACTAGTTCCATAAATGGAAATTAAAATATAACAGTCTATTTTTTGCTTGTCCAAATAAGGTCATATGTTGGGTTACCAATGCGTAGCAAATGACCATTTGTTAACCTAGGTCTTTAACATAAACATCAGAAATTTTCAGTGATGAATATTGTCATATTTTGATTTTTATTTGATCATTTAAAATATCTTTAGGTATTTAAAGTAAAACTAGAATATAGGTAAAATGAATGTAAAAGACATTCATATCCGGCCTTAATATATCACTTTCAAGATTTTGTGATTTTTCACAGCTATATAGAAATATGTACATTATGTAAGTGACTTTCTTTACATGTTAGATCCACCACTTACATTAATAGTTAAACAAGTATAGAAATAAATGTTGTAGAAGTAAGTAGAGAAGAAATGGTTATTCTTAGACCGAGAAGTTCTGCTGCTGGTTCTCCAAGTCCAGCATGTCTTTGCTTGTGTCGGTAATGCCTTGTACTTTGTACTTGATTTTGAGTAAGGCTGCCATACTGAACCAAGTTTTATAAATAAAAGTGAAGGTTGGTCTTTTAATTTGCTAGATGACCAAACTGATCAATGCCTTAAATGTTCAGAATTGTTGAGAGCTAATTCTGAAACACATGATTGGAAATTCCTCTGCCCCTGAGTCTACAGAGTTCAGCTGGTAAGTATTTCCCTATTGAAGTGGCATGCAAGGGGGTGGGTTGCCCTTTATTTCCCCTGTCGTCTACTTCCCATACCTAAAAGGGTGTTATTGCTGGGAGTCTCATAATTTTCCTACTAAGACAATAATTGCATCTAATAGATCAGACTTGGGCCTGCTAATTTTCATCTAATCAACAGAGGCAGGAAAACATAGTCTGGAATGCTAACTATGTGAATGAAAAATATTTAGTCATTCTTGAAATGATAGGAATGTTTTTCCAACAAGCTTAAATAAACACAATCTCTTTTGAGACTGTGCTAAACTTTTTTTGGATGAGACAACTCTTAGGCAACCAAACAGAAGTTAATGAAGGTTATTAAGAGACATGCCCTTCAGAAAAGGCTTGCAGACTTTAAAAAGAAAAGATTCCATCTTCTTTATGCTACAGCCATTGATAAATAGCAGAATTGGTTTCCTTTTAGCTTTTGTCTACCCAGTAGAATTTAACATTTTAATTAGTAATCATACTGCCCAACGTTTAAAAGATACCGTTTTAACTAACATGGCTATATTAGACCATCTTATTTTAAAATCCTCATCTCCTCCTACTGTTTGCCTCAGTTCCAAGGAATTGATTGGACTCAACACCCCTGTATTTAAAGCACCTGATTACACTTTCCTATGAAGCATGTTTGTTTATTCCCACCAATACAAGGTCCCACCAGATAATAAAATTATTTTTAAACATACTAAAATGTACGTATTAAAGTGAAGTGTTTTTCCTTTCAGAAGTTATAGGGGAAAAATGTATGCTTACTCCAGGAATACAGTCGTTCAGAATATTTTTGGTGCCTCTCTTTTGACACTGACTTTAGAGATCATAGAACATCCTTTTGAATATCCTCAGATTTGTAAACCCTTGACTTTGAAGGTTTATTAAACTCTAGGAAATAGCCAAAGTCATTTATGTTGAAGTCTGGTTTAAAAAAAAAAAAAAAAAAAAAAGGTGGCCAATGTAGCTGAGTAAAACTCTTTAGAGGAAGCAAAAAGTGACAGTAAAATAAAGGCACTTTGTCTTCTATGACATAGTAATTTGCTCTGAGAACAACTATGAAGAGGTTTCAAATAGAATTTTAACATGAACAGCATTTTGGCATAAGAATATAGCCTTTAAAAGTGAGTACTTTTATCAATAACACTTATTTGTAAGTATAACTCCTGGTGTGTTTATTAAAAAAAAATCAGTTCACCTACTACATGGTATTTTTATGACTTCTAGGGACTAGAGGCATATATTTAAATGGTCATATACTGTGTTACAATGTTTTTCTGAAATTGCAGGTGTTCTATTCCAACATTTTTTTTCAAATAAATTAGACTAAAATAATTTGCCTATAGAAACAGCTCAAAATAGATAGTGATTCTAATGCAATTTATTTTTAGTATTTTAGTTATCTAATACCACTTCTAATTATACCAGACTGTTTCCTGGTATAGTCTTAAGTATATATTATAAAAACAAAATGATTTCACATTGCTTAATATATGAAGGTTAGCACTGAAGATAGTGAAAAATCCAGTGAGCCACTGTTAAAGCCCCTATTAGAACTTTTCTGTGCTATATCTATCTGATTATTGAAGATACAGTGTCACACAAGCATATAAAACATCTGTTGCAATACCACTTTAAAATCGTAGGACAGATTGAAAGAAGGGAAATGTTAAAAAACGCCTCTTGCATTTGTGTTCGTCTCCCCATCGCAGGTGGCTGATGAAGTGGCAGGAGCAGCATCATACCCACCTATCAGCCACCTGCCGGGGACTCAGCAGTGCCAGATCTTGGTCCAGGGGTCATACCATCAGTTTAATCTAAATTTGACATGGGACGAGCAATACAGGACATTTAGCATGTTTCTGAAATTTGCCAGAAAGCATGCATTTTGTTTTACAATATTTTGAGTTTAAGTTGATTAGTAGTTTGACCAAATTTTTACTTACCATTTATATCTACAGAACTGTTTACACCTCAGTGGAGTTTAACTTTCACATCTGAGAGATTAGCTGGATTTATCTGGTTTGTTTGAAACACAGCCCAATTCAGGTATATGGACCATTTGAGATGACAGAATTTAATGCTGGCTGCCAACAAAAAGGTGCAATCCAGGGCTCCAGCTCTTACTTTGCAGCAACGTAGTGAAACACAACTAAGAAGCCTCAAGATCCTAAGGCCAAGTACTTGATCCTTGTGGACCCCACAAATCATGTAACTTTCACATTGGCTGCTGGGGCAAACCGAGAATTGATTTGCAAGCCACCACTCAACCAGCACCAGAATTCAAAGCATGGATTCTGTGTGCTTACCTCATCCCTGCCCGCAGCTTACTCTTTTCTAGCTAAAATTTACCTGGATCCCCATTTCCTTACTTTAAAAAGTATTCATGATATAATTTGAGACTTGCCTTGAATCTATTATGTAATCTAATGACGTATATTTATATGCTGCTTTATGTATATTCAGTGCCTATCCTTTGCCTGTGCCTTTGTGCCTTGCATGGTAGTCGAATCCCCTTAGTTTTCCTAACAGTAGGAAGCCAGGAGATCATGTTGTTTTTCACCTTAATTGAACAGCTATTGCCCTGCATGTCAGCTCACTTTTAAAACAATTCAGGGACTCTCTACTTGTTAGGGAAGCTATAATATGTTTGGAAATAATAAGCTATCCACTTGGGATGACCTCAGGCCTTGCATATTGAGAGGGTGGGCAAGCTCAGATCTTTTCAAAGCCAT